>NC_143162.1:22363333-22514848 GCF_047325235.1 Durio zibethinus | reverse complement strand
TGCATGCCAACAAGAATACAAGGGTCGCGTCTAGCAAGTTTGGGGCCGAAACGCCTTGCAAAAAAATTTTAAAAAATCTCGAACGGCAAAAAGTTTCAAAAATCGTGAAAAATAGAAAACGAGTCGTCTTGCAATGAAACTTCATGTGAAGGCTTAAGGGACCATTGTATGAATTTACAAGCCATAAAAATGGCATTGGCGTGCAAAAAATATGAAAATGTGCCTAAACCCACCTACCACCCTATTGATCCACAGCTTACGAATCTCGTCTTTATGGCCGCCGTAGTGCCCTCCCGCCCGCCCGCCCGCCTGCCCACTCGTTTCGTCGGTTGGCTTAGGCATACAGAATTCATTCCCAGTCTAAGATCGGATCAGACCAAGGGTTCTAACAGTAGGATCGGCAGCACCTAGGGGGGACCCGATCGATCCTCGGCTTGCGCCTCTCACCCATCTGGTCGACTGAGCGCCCGCACGCTCGTTTCGTGGGTTGACATGGGCATACGGAGTTCATTCCCAGTCTAAGCATATAGAGTTCATTCCCAATCTAAGATCAGACCGGACCGAGGGTTGCGGTAGCACATTCTAGGCTCGGGCATGTGCTGGTGCCATATTTTTCATCGCCGGGGCACCATCACCGGAGCATCATCGGAGAACCTGACCGGTGGCATTGGGGCTCTTGCGATCGGGGGGTGCGCACATGATGTGCGATGGGTGCTGGTACTTGGCCCATATATTGGCCCCCTATCCCTCATCAAACCTCAAGAACTCACATCCCCTTAAAGAGCATTTGACATTTTACCAGTTTGCTGCCAGTAGCCATTAAAGTGTCTGAAATGGGGACACTTTTTTCAAATTGCCACAAAATCTTGTGCACTTCGAGTTTTTAGTTGAATGCTTTTGTGCATGCCAAGAAAAATACAAGGGTCACGTTTACCAAGTTTGGGGCCAAAATTCCTTTCGAAAAAATTTTAAAAAATCCCGAACCACAAAAACTTTCGAAAATCATGAAAAATAGAAAAAGAGTCGTCTTGCGATGAAACTTCACGTGAAGGCTTAGGGGACCATTGTATGAATTTACAAGCCATAAAAATGGCATTGGCATGCAGAAATATGAAGATGTGCCTAAACCCAGCTACCACCCTATCGATCTACGGGTTGCTCACCTCGTATCTCTGGCCGACGTAGTGCCCGCCCGCTCGCCCACCCGCTCATTTCCTTGGTTGGCTTATGCATACGGAGTTCATTCCCAGTCTAAGATCGGACCAGACCGAGGGTTGCGACAGCAAGATTGGTAGCACGCAGAGGGGGACCTGGCCGATTCTCGGCTTGCGCATCCTGCCCCTCTGGCCGGCTGAGTGCCCGCACGCTCGTTTCGTGGGATGACTTAGGCATACGGAGTTCGTTCCCAATCTAAGCATACGGAGTTCATTCGTAGTCTAAGATCGAACATGATTGAGGGTTACGGTAGCACATGCTGGGCTCGGGCATGTGCTGGTGCCGTATTTTTCTTCGCCAGGACACCTTCATCGGAGCATCGCTGGAGAACCTGACCGGTGGATTAGGGTTACGGTGATCGTGGGTGCCGGAGGGGGGGTGTGCGCACATGATGTGCGATGGGTGCTGGTACTTGGCCCTTATATTGGCCCCCTATCCCTCATCAAACCTTGAGAACTCACACCCCCTTGAAGAGCATTTGAGATTTTATAGGTTTGCTGCCAGTAGCCATTAAAGTGTTTGAAATGGGGACACTTTTTTCAAATAGTCACAAAATCTCGTACACTTCGTTTTTTTTGCTGAAGTTTTTTGTGCATGTCAACTAAAATTCCAGGATCACGTCTACCAAGTTCTGGGCCAAAACTCCTTCTAAAAAAATTTTAAAAAATCCCAAACCGCAAAATGTTTTAAAAATCGTGAAAAATAGAAAACCAGTCATCTTGCCGTGAAACTTCACGTGAAGGCTTAAGGGGCCATTGTATGAATATACAAGCCATAAAAATGGCATTGGCACGTAAAAATATGAAGATGTGCCTAAGCCCACGTACCACCCTATCGATCCACGGCTTGCGCATCCCGTCTCTCTGGCTGGCGTAGTGCCTGCCCGTCCGCCCGCTCGTTTCGTCGATTGGCTTAAGCATACGGAGTTCATTCCAAGTCTAAGATTGGACTGGATCAAGGGTTGCAGTAGCAAGATCGGTAGCACGCAAAGGGGGACCCGACCGATCCCCGACTTGCGCATCCCGCCCCTCTGGTCGGCTAAGCGCTCGCACGCTCGTTTCGTGGGTTGAATTAGGCATACGGAGTTCATTCCCAGTCTAAGGTCGGACCAGACCGAATGTTGTGGTAGCACATGTTGGGCTCGAGCATGTGCTGGTGCCGCATTTTTCTTCATCGGGGCACCATCGTCGGAGCATCATCGGAGAACCTGACCGACGGCGTTGGGGTTCCGACTATTAGGGGGCCGGGGGGGTGTGCGCACATGATGTGTGATGGGTGCTGGTACTTGGCCCTTATATTGGCCTCCTATCCCTCATCAAACCTCGAGAACTCACACCCCCTTAAAGAGCATTTGAGATTTTACAGGTTTGCTGCCAGTAGCAATTAAAGTGTCTGAAATGGGGACACTTTTTTCAAATGGTCACAAAATCTTGTACACTTCCAGTTTGTAGGTGACTTTTTTTATGAATGCCAACAAAAACAAAAGGATCACATCTACCAAGTTTGGGGCCAAAACTCCTTCCAAAACAATTTTAAAAAATCCTGAACCGTAAAAAGTTTCAAAAATAGTGAAAAATAGAAAACGAGTCGTCTTGCCATGAAACTTCACGTGAAGGCTTAAGGGACCATTGTATGAATTTACAAGCCATAAAAATGGCATTGGCATGTAGAAATATGAAGATGTGCCTAAACCCACCTTCCACCCTATCGATCCACGGCTTGCGCATCTTGTCTCTTTGGCCGGCGTAGTTTCGCCCGCCCGCCTGGCCGCTCGTTTCGTCGGTTGGCTTAGGCATACGGAGTTCATTCCCAGTCTAAGATCGGACTGGACCGAGGGTTGGGGCAGCAGGATCGGCAGCACGCAGAGGGGAACCCGATCGATCCCCGGCTTGCGCATCCCGCCCCTCTACCCGGCTGAGCGCCCGTACGCTTGTTTCATGGGTTGACTTAGGCATACGGAGTTCATTCCCAGTCCAAGATCGGACCGGACTGAGGGTTACGACAGCATATGCTGGGCTCGGGCATGTGCTAGTGCCGCATTTCTCTACGTCGGGGCACCATCGTCGGAGCATCGCCGGAGAACCTGACCGACGGCATTGGGGTTCTGACGATCGGGGGGGCCGGGGGGGTGAGCACACATGATGTGCGATGGGTGCTGGTACTTGGCCCTTATATTGGCCCCCTATCCCTCATCAAACATTGAGAACTCACACCCCCTTAAAGAGCATTTGAGATTTTACAGGTTTGCTGCCAGTAGCCATTAAAGTGTCTGAAATGGGGACACCTTCTTCAAATGGTCACAAAATCTTGTACACTTCGAGTTTTTCACTCAATTTTTTTTGTGCATGCCAAAAAAAAATACAAGGATCACCTTTACCAAGTTTGGGGCCAAAACTACTTCCGAAAAAATTTTAAAAAATCCCTAACCACAAAAAGTTTTGAAAATCGTGAAAAATAGAAAACGAGTCGTCTTGCCATGAAACTTGATGTGAAGGCTTAAGGGACCATTGTATGAATTTACAAGCCATAAAAATGGCATTGACACACAAAAATATGAAGATGTGCCAAAACCCACCTACCACCCTATCGATCCATGGCTTGCGCATCCCATCTCTCTGGCCGACGTAGTGCCCGCCCGCCCGCCCGCTCGCCCGCCCTCTCATTTCATCGGTTGGCTTAGGCATACGGAGTTCATTCCCAGTCTAAGATTGGACCGGACCGAGAGTTGTTACAGCAAGATTGACAGCACGCAGAGGAGGACCCGACCGATCCCCAGCTTGCGCATCCCGCCCCTCTGACCAGCTAAGCGCCCGTACGCTCGTTTCATGGGTTCACTTAGGCATACGGAGTTCATTTCCAGTCTAAGCATACGGAGTTCATTCCCAGTCTAAGATCAGACCAGACCAAGGGTTGTGGCAGCACATGCTGGGATCGGGCATGTCCTGGTGCCGCATTTTTCTTCGTCGGGGCACCATTGCCGGAGCATCGTCAGAGAACCTGATCGACGGCATTGGGGTTCCGGCGATCGGGGGGCCGGGGTGGGTGTGCGCACATGATGTGCTTTGGGTGCTGGTTCTTGGCCATTATATTGGCCCCCTATTCCTCATCAAACCTCAAGAACTCACACCCCCTTAAAGAGCATTTGAGATTTTATAGGTTTGCTGCCAGTAGCCATTAAAGTGTCTGAAATGGGGACATTTTTTTCAAATGGTCACAAAATCTTGTACACTTCGATTTTTTAGCTGAATTTTTTTGTGCATGCCAACAAAAATTCAAGGATCACCTTACCAAGTTTGGGGCCAAAACTACTTCCGAAAAAATTTTAAAAAATCCCTAAGCACAAAAAGTTTTGAAAATCGTGAAAAATAGAAAATGAGTCGTCTTGCCATCAAACTCCACGTGAAGGCTTAAGGTACCATTGTATGAATTTACAAGCCATAATAATGCCATTGGCACACAGAAATATGAAGATGTGCCTAAACCAACCTACCTCCCTATCAATCCACGGCTTGCGCATCCCGTCTCTCTGGCCGTCGTAGTGCCAGCCCGCCCACCCGCCCTCTCGTTTCGTCGGTTGGCTTAGGCATACGGAGTTTATTCCCAGTCTAAGATCAGACCGGACTGAGGGTTGCAGCAGCAGGATTGGCAGCATGCAGAGGGGGACCCTGTCGATCCCCAGCTTACGCATCCCGCCCCTCTAGCCGGCTGAGCGCCCGCACGCTCGTTTCGTGGGTTGACTTAGGCATATGGAGTTCATTCCCAGTCTAAGCGTACGGATTTCATTCCCAGTCTAAGATCGAACCGGACTGAGGGTTGCGGCAGCACATGCTAGGAGCGAGCATGTGCTGGTGCGACATTTTTCTTCACCGGGGCACCATCGCCGGACCATTGTCGGAGAACCTGACCGGTGAAATTGGGGTTCCAGCGATCGAGGGGGTCGGGGGGGGTGTGCGCACTTGATGTGCGATGGGTGCTGGTACGTGGCCCTTATATTGGCCCCCTATCTCTCATCAAACCTCCAGAACTCACACCCCCTTAAAGATCATTTGAGATTTTACAGGTTTGCTGCCAGTAGCCATTAAAGTGTCTGAAATGGGGACACTTTTTTCAAATGGTCACAAAATCTTGTACACATCGAGTTTTTAGCTGAATTTTTTGGTGCATGCCAACAAAAATACAAGGATCACGTCTACTAAGTTTGGGGCCAAAAAGCCATCCGAAAAAATTTTAAAAAATCCTGAATCGCAAAAAGTTTCAAAAATCGTGAAAAATAGAAAACGAGTCCTCTTGCCAAGAAACTTCACGTGAAGGCTTAAAAGGACCATTGTATGAATTTACAAGCCATAAAAATGGCATTGGCATGCAGAAATATGTAGATCTTCCTAAGCCCACCTACTACCCTATCGATCCACGGCTTGCGCATCCCATCTCTTTGGCCAACGTAGTGCCCTTCCGCCCGCCCACTCGTTTCGTCAGTTGGCTTAGGCATACGGAGTTCATTCCCAGTCTAAGATCAGACTGGATTGAGGGTTGCAGTAGTAGGATCGGTAGCACGCAGAGGGGGACTCGACCGATTCCCAGCCTGCGCATCCCGCCCCTCTGGGCGGCTGAGTGCCCGCACGCTCATTTCTTGGGTTGACTTAGGCATACGAAGTTCATTCCTAGTCTAAGCATACGAAGTTCAATCCCAGTCTAAGATCAATCCAGACCGAGGACTGCGGTAGCACATGCTGGGCTCGGGCATGTGCTGGTGCTGCATTTTTCTTTGTCGGGGCATCATCGTCGGAGCATCGTCGGAGAACCTGACCCACGGCATTGGGGTTCCGAAATCGGGGGGGCCGGTGGGGGTGTGCGCACATGATGTGCGATGGGTGCTGGTACTTTGCCCTTATATTGGCCCCCTATGCCTCATCAAACCTCTAGAACTCACACCCCCTTAAAGAGCATTTGAGATTTTACAGGTTTGCTGCCAGTAGCCATTAAAGTGTCTGAAATGGGGACACTTTTTTCAAATGGTCACAAAATCTTGTACACTTTGAGTTTTTAGCTGAATTTTTTTTGTGCATGCCAGCAAAAAGTTTTGAAAATCGTGAAAAATAAAAAACGAGTCGTCTTGCGATGAAACTTCACGTGAAGGCTTAAGGGACCATTGTATGAATTTACAAGCCAGAAAAATGGCATTGGCATGCAGAAATATGAAGATGTACCTAAACCCACCTACCACCCTATCAATCCATGGCTTGCGCATCCCGTCTCTCAGGCCGGCGTAGTGCCTGCCCGTCCGCCAGCTCGCTCGTTTCGTCGGTTGGCTTAGGCATACAGAGTTCTTTCCTAATCTGAGATCAGACCGGACAAAGGGTTGCGGCAGCAGGATCGATAGCACACAAAGGGGGACCCGGCCGATCCCCGGCTTGCGCATCTCGCCCCTCCGGCTGGCTGAGCGCCTGCACACTCGTTTCATGGGTTGACTTAGTCATACGGAGTTCATTCCGAGTCTAAGCATACGGAGTTCATTCCCAGTCTAAGATCGGATCGGACCGAGGGTTGCGGCAGCACATGCTGGGCTCAGGCATGTGCTAGTGCCGCATTTTTCTTCGTCGGGGCACCATCGTCGGAGCATCACCGGAGAACTTGATTGGCGGCATTGGGGTTCCAGCAATTGGGGGGGCCGGGGGGGGTGAGCGCACATGATGTGCGATGGGTGCAGGTACTTGGCCCTTATATTGGCCCCCTATGCCTCATCAAACCTTGAGAACTCACACCCCCTTAAAGAGCATTTGAGATTTTACAGGTTTGCTGCCAGTAGCCATTAAAGTGTCTGAAATGACGACTCTTTTTTCAAATGGTCATAAAATCTTATAAACTTCTAGTTTTTAGCTGAATTTTTTTGTGCATACCAAAAAAAATACAAGGATCATGTCTACCGGATTTGTGGCCAAAACTCCTTCCGAAAAAACTTTCAAAAATCCCGAATCGCAAAAAGTTTCAAAAATTGTGAAAAATAGAAAACGAGTCGTCTTGCCATGAAACTTCACGTGAAGGCTTAAGGGACCATTGTATGAATTTACAAGCCATAAAAATGGCATTGGCATCCAGAAATATGGAGATGTGCCTAAACCCACCTACCACCCTATCGATCCATGGCTTGCGCTACCCATCTCTCTGGCCGGTGTAGTGCCCGTCGGCCCGCCCGTTCGTTTTGTCGGTTGGCTTAGGCATACGGAGTTCATTCCCAGTCTAAGATTGGACTGGACTGAGGGTTGCTGCAGCACATGCCGGGCTCGAGCATGTGCTGGTGTCACATTTTTCTTCACCGGGGCACCATCGTCGTAGAACCTGCCCGACGACATTAGGGTTTCGATGATCGGGGGGGCGAGGGGGGTATGCACGCATGATGTGCGATGGGTGCTAGTGCCTGGCCCTTATATTGGCCCCCTATCCTTCATCAAACCTAGAGAACTCACACCCCTTAAAGAGCATTTGAGATTTTACAGGTTTGCTACCAGTAGCCATTAAACTGTCTGAAATGGGGACACATTTTTCAAATGTTCAGAAAATCTTGTACACTTCAAGTTTTTAGCTGAATTTTTTATGCATGCCAAAAAAAATACAACAATCACGTCTACCAAGTTTGGGCCAAAACTTTTTCCGAAAAAATTTGAAAAAATCCCGAACCGTAAAAAGTTTCAAAAATCATGAAAAATAAAAAATGAGTCGTCTTGCCATGAAACTTCACGTGAAGGCTTAAGGGACCATTTTATGCATTTACAAGCCATAAAAATGGCATTGTCATGCAGAAATATGAAGATATGCCTAAACCCACCTACCACCCGATCGATCCACGGCTTTCGCATCCCATTTCTCTAGCCGACGTAATGCCCGCCCACCCGCCCGCTCGTTTCGTCGGTTGGCTTAGGCATACGAAGTTCATTCCCAGTCTAAGATTGGACCTGACCAAAGGTTACGGTAGTACGATCAGTAGCATGTAGAGGGGGACCCGACCGATCCTCGACTTGTGCATCCCGCCCCTCTGGCCGGCTGAGCGCCCGCACGCTCGTTTCGTGGGTTGACATAGGCATACGGAGTTCATTCCCAATCTAAGCGTACGGAGTTCATTCCCAATCTAAGATCGGACCGGATCGAGGGTTGCGACAGCACATGCTGGGCTCGGGCATGTGCTGGTGCCATATTTTTCTTCGTCGGGGTGCCATCGTCGGAGCATCGCTGGAGAACCTAATCGACGGCATTGGGGTTCCGGCGATCGGGGGGGCCGGGGGGGTGTGCACACATGATGTGCGATGGGTGCTGGTACTTGGCCCTTATATTGGTCCCCTATCCCTCATCAAACCTCTAGAACTCACACCCCCTTAAAAAGCATTTGAGATTTTATAGGTTTGCTGCCAGTAGCAATTAAAGTGTCTGAAATGGGGACACTTTTTTCAAATGGTCACAAAATCTTGTACACTTTGAGTTTTTAGCTGAATTTTTTATGCATGCCAACAAAAATACAAGGATCACGTCTACCAAGTTTGGGGCTAAAACTCCTTTCGAAAAAATTTTAAAAAATCCTGAACCGTAAAAAGTTTCGAAAATCGTGAAAAATAGAAAACGAGTCGTGCTGCCATGAAACTTCACGTGAAGGCTTAAGGGACCATTGTATGCATTTACAAACCATAAAAATGGCATTGGCATGCAGAAATATGAAGCTGTGCCTAAACCCACCTACCACCCGATCAATCAACGGCTTGCGCATCCTGTCTCTCTGGCCGACGTAGTTCCCGCCCGCCTGCCCGCCCGCTCGTTTCGTCGTTTGGCTTAGGCATACGGAGTTCATTCCCAGTCTAAGATCAGACCGGACTGAAGGTTGTGGTAGTAGGATCGGTAGCACACAGAAGGGGACCCGACTGATCCCCGATTGCGCATCCCGCCCTTCTGGCCGGCTGAGTGCCCGCACGCTTGCTTCATAGGTTGACTTAGGCTTACGGAGTTTATTCCCAATCTAAGCATACGGAGTTCATTCCCAGTCTAAAATTGGACTGGACCGAGGGTTGCGGCAGCACATGCTGGGCTCGGGCATGTGCTGGTGCTGCATTTTTCTTCCCCGGGAAACCGTCGACAGAGCGTCGTCGGAGAACTTGACCAGCGACATTGGTGTTCCGTCGATCGGGGGGCCGGGGGGGTGTGCGCACACGATGTGCGATGGGTGCTGGTCTTTGGCCCTTATATTGGCCCCCTATCCCTCATCAAACCTCTAGAACTCAAACCCCCTTAAAGAGCAATTGAGATTTTACAGGTTTGCTGCCAGTAGCCATTAAAGTGTTTGAAATGGGGACACTTTTTTCGAATGGTCACAAAATATTGTACACTTCGATTTTTTAGCTGAATTTTTTTGTGCATGCCAACAAAAACACAAGGATCACGTCTACCAAGTTTGGGGCTAAAATTCCTTCCAAAAAAATTTTGAAAAATCCCGAACCGTAAAAAGTTTTGAAAATCGTGAAAAATAGAAACGAGTCGTCTTGCCATGAAACTTCACGTGAAGGCTTAAGGGACCATTGTATGCATTTACAAGCCATAAAAATGGCATTGGCATGCATAAATATGAAGATGTGCCTAAACCCACCTACCACCCGATCGATCGATGGCTTGCGCATCTTGTCTCTCTGGCCGACGTAGTTCTCGCCCGCCCGTCCGCTCATTTCGTCGGTTGGCTTAGGCATACGAAGTTCATTCCCAGTCTAAGATCAGACCGGATGGAGGGTTGTGGCAGCAGGATCGGTAGCACACAGAGGGGGACCCGACCGATCCCCGGTTGTGCATCCCGCCCCTCTGGCCGGCTGAGCGCCCGCACGCTCGTTTCGTGGGTTTACTTAGGCATACAGAGTTCATTCCCAATCTAAGCATACGGAGTTCATTCCCAGTCTAAGGTCGGACTGGACCAAGGGTTGCGGTAGCACATGCTGGGCTCGGGCATGTGCTGGTGCCGCATTTTTCTTCCCCGGGGCTCCATCGCCGGAGCATCGCCGGAGAACTTGAATAGCGGCATTAGGGTTCCGACGATTGGGGGGACCGGGGGGGTGTCCGCACATGATGTGCGATGGGTGCTGGTACTTGGCCCTTATATTGGCCCCCTATCCCTTGTCAAACCTTGAGAACTCACACTCCCTTAAAGAGCATTTGAAATTTTACAGGTTTGCTGCCCGTAGCCATTAAAGTGTCTGAAATGGGGACACTTTTTTCAAATGGTCACAAAATCTTGTACGCTTCGTGTTTTTAGCTGAGTTTTTTTTTGCATGACAACAAAAATACAAGGATCACGTCTACCAAGTTTGGCTCCAAAACTCCTTCCGAAAAAATTTTGAAAAATCCCAAACCGTAAAAAGTTTTGAAAATTGTGAAAAATAGAAAACAAGTAGTCTTGCCATGAAACTTCACGTGAAGGCTTAGGGGACCATTATATGAATTTACAAGCCATAAAAATGGCATTGCCAAGCAAAAATATGAAGATGTGCCTAAACCCACCTACCACCTTATCGATCCACGGCTTGCGCATCCCGTCTCTCTGGCCGACGTAGTGGCCGCCCTCACGTCTACCAAGTTTGGGGCTAAAACTTCTTCCGAAAAAATTTTGAAAAATCTTGAACTGCAAAAGGTTTTGAAAATCGTGAAAAATAAAAACGAGTCGTCTTGCCATGTAACTTCACGTGAAGGCTTAAGGGACCATTGTATGCATTTACAAGCCATAAAAATGGCATTGGCATGCAGAAATATGAAGATGTGCCTAAACCCACCTACCACCCGATCGATCCACGGCTTACGCATCCTGTCTCTCTGGCCGGCGTAGTTCCCGCCCGCCCGCTCATTTCATCGGTTGGCTTAGGCATACGGAGTTCATTCCCAGTCTAAGATCAGACCGGATTGAAGGTTGTGGCAGCAGCATCGATAGCACGTAGAGGGGGACTCAGCTGATCCCCGGCTTGTGCATCCCGCCCCTCTGGCCGACTGAGCGCCCGCACGCTCGTTTCGTGGGTTGACTTAGGCATACGGAGTTCATTCCCAATCTAAGCATACAGACTTCATTCCTAGTCTAAGATCGGACTGGACTGATGGTTGCGACAGCACATGCTGGGCTCGAGCATGTGCTGGTGCCGCATTTTTCTTCCCCAGGGCTCCATCGCCGGAGCATCGTCGGAGAACTTGAACAGCGACATTGGGGTTTCGACGATCGGGGGGCCGGGGGGTGTGCGCACATGATGTGAGATGGGTGCTGGTACTTGGCCCTTATATTGGCCCCCTATCCCTCGTCAAACCTCAAGAACTCACACCCCCTTAAAGAGCATTTGAGATTTTACAGGTTTGCTGCCAGTAGCCATTAAAGTGTCTGAAACGGGGACACTTTTTTCAAATGGTCACAAAATCTTGTACACTTCGAGTTTTTAGCTGAATTTTTTTGTGCATGACAAAAAAAATCCAAGGATCACGTCTACCAAGTTTGGCTCCAAAAATCCTTTCGAAAAAATTTTGAAAAATCCCAAACCGAAATTTTTTTTTGAAAATCGTGAAAAATAGAAAACGAGTCATCTTGCCATGAAACTTCACGTGAAGGCTTAGGGGACCATTGTATGAATTTACAAGCCATAAAAATGGCATTGGCATGCAAAAATACGAAGATGTGCCTAAACCCACTTACCACCCTATCGATCCACGGCTTGCGCATCCCGTCTCTCTGGTCGGCGTAGTGCCTGCCCACCCGCCCGCTCTTTTTGATAGTTGGCTTAGGCATACGGAGTTCATTCCCAATCTAAGATTGGACCGGACCGAGGGTTGCAGCAGTAGAATCGGTAGCACGCAGAGGGGGACTCGGTCTATCCCTGGCTTCCTCATCCCGCCCCTCTGGCCGGCTGAGTGCCCGCACGCTCGTTTCATGGACTGACTTAGGCATATGGAGTTCATTCCTAGTCTAAGCATACGGAGTTCATTCCCAGGTGAAAAAATTTTAAAAAATCCTATTTCTCTGGCCAACGTAGTGCCCGTCTGCCCGCCTGCTCGTTTCGTCGGTTGGCTTAGGCATACAGAATTCATTCCCAGTCTAAGATCAGATCGGACCGAGGGTTGTAGCAGCACATGTTGGGCTCGGGAATGTGCTGGGGCCGTATTTTTCTTCATCGGGGCACCATCGCCTTAGCATCATCGGAGAACTTAACCGGTGGCATTGGGGTTCCGACGATCGGGGGGGCCGGGGGGGTATGCACGCATGATGTGCGATGGGTGCTGGTACTTGGCCCTTATATTGGCCCACTATCCCTCATCAAACCTCGAGAACTAACACCCCCTTAAAGAGCATTTGAGATTTTACAGGTTTACTGCCAATAGCCATTAAAGTGTCTAAAATGGGGACACTTTTTTCAAATGGTCACAAAATCTTTTACACTTAGTGTTTTTAGCTGAATTTTTTTGTGCATGCCAATAAAAATACAGGGATCACATCTATTAAGTTTTTTGCCAAAACTCTTTTCAAAAAAATTTTAAAAAATCTTGAACCGTAAAAATTTTTGAAAATCGTAAAAAATAGAAAACGAGTCATCTTGCCATCAAACTTAACATGAAGGCTTAAGGGACCATTGCATGAATTTACAAGCCATAAAAATGGCATTAGCATGCAGAAATATGAAGATGTGCCTAAACCCACCTACAACCTTATTGATCCACAGCTTGCGTATCCCTCTCTTTGGCCAGTGTGGTGCCCACCCGCCCGCCCACTTGCTCATTTCCTCGATTGGCTTAGGCTTACGGAGTTCATTCCCGGACTAAGATCGGACGGACCGAGGGTATGGTAGTAGGATCGGCAGCACACAGAGGGGGACCCAACCGATCTTCGACTTGCGCATCCCACCCCTCTGGCCGGTTGAGCGCCCACATGTTCGTTTCGTGGGTTGACTTAGGCATACGAAGTTCATTCCCAGTCTAAGCATACGAAGTTCATTCCCAGTCTAAGATCGAACCGTAAAAAGTTTTGAAAATCGTCAAAAATAGAAAACGAGTCGTCTTGCCATGAAACTTCACGTGAAGGCTTAAGGGACCATTGCATGAATTTACAAGCCATAAAAATGGCATTGGCACGCAGAAATATAAAGATGTGCCTAAACCCACCTACCACCCTATCAATCCACGACTTGCGCATCCCGTCTCTCTGGCCGACGTAGTACCCGCCCGCCTGCCCGCCCGCTCGTTTCGTCGGTTGGCCTAGGCATACGGAGTTCATTCCCAGTCTAAGATCAGATCGGACCAAGGGTTACGGTAGCAGGATCAGTAGTACACAGTGGGGGACCCGACCGATCCTTGGCTTGCGCATCCCGCCCTTTTGGCCGGCTGAGGGCCCGCACGCTTGTTTCATGGGTTGACTTAGGCATACAGAGTTCCTTCCCAGTCTAAGCATACGGAGTTCATTCCCAGTCTAAGATCAGACCAGACTGAGGTTGCAGCAGCACATGCTGGGCTCGGGCATATGCTGCGTCACATTTTTCTTTGTCGGGGCACCATCGTCAGAGCATCACCGGAGAACCTGACCGGCGACATTAAGGTTCCGGTGATCGGAGGGGTCGGGGGGGTTGTGCGCACATGATGTGTGATGGGTGCTGGTACTTGGCATTTCTATTGGCCCCTTATCCCTGATCAAACCTCAAGAACTCACATCCCCTTAAAGAGCATTTGAGATTTTATAGGTTTTCTGCTAGTAGCAATTAAAGTGTCTGAAATGGGGACACTTTTTTCAAATGATCACAAAATCTTGTACACTTCAAGTTTTTACCTGAATTTTTTTGTGCATGCCAAGAAAAATACAAGGATCACGTCTATTAAGTTGGGGCCAAAACTCCTTTCGAAAATTTTTAAAAAAATTTTGAACCTAAGCATTTGGGCCAAAACTCGTTTCGTGGGTTGACTTAGGCATACGGAGTTCATTCCCAGTCTAAGCATACAGAGTTCATTCCCAGTCTAAGATCAGACCGGACCGAGGTTGCAGCAACACATGCTGGGCTCGGGCATATGCTGGTGCCGTATTTTTCTTTGCCAGGGCACCATCGCCGGAGCATCGTCGGAGAACCTGACCGGCGGCATTAGGGTTCCGATGATTGAGGGGGATGGGGGGTGTGCGCACATGATGTGCGATGGGTGTCGGTACTTGGCCCTTATATTGGCCCCCTATCCCTCATCAAACCTCGACAACTCACACCCTATCGATCCCCGACTTGTACATCCCGCCCCTCTGGCCGGTTGAGCGCCCGCACGCTCGTTTCGTGGGTTGACTTGGGTATACGGAGTTCATTCCCAGTCTAAGCATATGGAGTTCATTCCCAGTCTAAGATCAAACCGGACCGAGGGTTGCGGGAGCACATGCTGGGCTTGATCATGTGTTGGTGCTGTATTTTTCTTCACCGGGGCACCATCGTCGGAGCATCATCGGAGAGCCTGATTGGCGGTATTGGGGTTCCGGCGATCGGGGGGACCGGGGGGTTGTTCGCACATAATGTGCGATGAGTGCTGGTACATGGCCCTTATATTGGCCCCCTATCCCTCATCAAACCTCGAGAACTCACACCCCCTTAAAGAGCATTTGAGATTTTACAGGTTTGCTGGCAATAGCCATTAAAGTGTCTGAAATGGGGACACTTTTTTCAAATGATCACAAAATGTTGTACACTTCGAGTTTTTAGTTGAATTTTTTTGTGCATGCCAAAAAAAATACAGGGATCAAGTGTACCATGTTTGAGGCCAAAACTCCTTCTGAAAAAATTTTAAAAAATCCTGAACCGCAAAAAGTTTCAAAAATCATGAAAAATAAAAAACGAGTCGTCTTGCCATGAAACTTCACGTCAAGGCTTAAGGGACCATTGTATGAATTTACAAGCCATAAAAATGGCATTGTCATGTAGAAATATGAAGATGTGCCTAAACCCACCTACCACCCTATTGATCCACGCTTGTGCATCCCGTCTCTCTGGCCGGTGTAGTGCTCGCCCGCCCGCCCGCTCGGTTCGTCGGTTGGCTTAAGCATACGGAGTTCATTCCCAGTCTAAGATTGGACCAGACTGAGGGTTGTGGCAGTAGGATCGGTAGCACGCAGAGGGGGACCCGACTGATCCCTGGCTTGCGCATCCCGCCCCTTTGGCCGGCTAAGCGTTCGCACGCTCGTTTCGAGGGTTGATTTAGGCATACGGAGTTCATTCCCAGTCTAAGCATATGGAGTTCATTCCTAGTCTAAGATTGAGGGTTGCAGCAGCACATGCTGGGCTCACGCAGGTGCTGGTGCTGCATTTTTCTTTGCCTGGGCACCATCGTCAGAGCACCGTCGGAGAACCTGACCGGCGGCATTGGGGTTTCGATGATCGGGGGGGTCGGGGGGGTGTGCGCACATATGTGCGATGGGTTCTGGTACTTGGCCCTTATATTGGCTCCCTATCCCTCATCAAACCTCAAGAACTCACACCTCCTTAAAGAGCATTTGAGATTTTACAGGTTTGCTACCAGTAGCCATTAAAGTGTCTGAAATAGGGACACTTTCTTCAAATGGTGACAAAATCTTGCACACTTCGAGTTTTTAGCTGAATTTGTTTGGGCATGCCAACAAAAATACAAGGATCACGTCTACCAAGTTTGGGGCCAAAACTCCTTCCGAAAAAATTTTAAAAAATCTCGAACCGTAAAAAGTTTCAAAAATCATGAAAAATAGAAAATCAGTTGTCTTGCCATGAAACTTCACGTGAAGGCTTAAGGGACCATTGTATGAATTTACAAGCCATAAAAATGGCATTGGCACATAGAAATATGAAGATGTGCCTAAATCCTCCTACCACCCTATCAATCCACGGCTTGCGCATCTCGTCTCTCTGGTCGACGTAGTGCCCGCCCGCCCGCCCATTCGTTTCGTCATGTGGCTTAGGCTTACAGACTTTATTCCCAGTCTAAGATCAGACGGACTGAGGGTTGCGACAGCAGGATCGACAGGACACAGAGGGGGACCCGGTCGATCCTTGGCTTACGTATCCCGGCCCTCTGGATGGCTGAGCGCCCACACGTTCTTTTAGTGGGTTGACTTAGGCATACGGAGTTCATTCCCAGTCTAGGCATACGAAGTTCATTCCCAGTCTAAGATCTAACTGGACTAAAGCTTTCGACAGCACATGCTGGGCTCGGGCATGTGCTGGTGCCACAGTTTTCTTCGTCGGGGCACCATCGTCGGAGCACCTGATCGGTGGTATTGGGGTTCCGACGATCGGGGGGGCCGGGTGGGAGTGCGCACATGATGTGTGATGGGTGCTGGTACTAGGCCCTTATATTAGCCCCCTATCCCTCATCAAACCTCAAGAACTGACACCCCCTTAAAGAACATTTGAGATTTTAGAGGTTTGCTACCAAATGGTCACAAAATCTTGTACACTTCGAGTTTTTAGCTGAATTTTTTTGTGCATACCAAAAAAATAGAAGGATCACGTCTACCAAGTTCAGGGCCAAAACTCCTTCCGAAAAAATTTTAAAAAATCTCAAACCGTAAAAAGTTTCAAAAATCATGAAAAAGAGAAAACGAGTCGTCTTGACATGAAACTTCACGTGAAAGCTTAAGGGACCAATGTATGAATTTACAAGCCATAAAAATGTTATTGGCATGCAGAAATATGAAGATGTGCCTAAACCCACCTACCACCCTATCGATCCACGGCTTGCGCATCCCACCTCTCAGGCCAGTGTAGTGCCCGCCAGCCCGCTCACCCGATCGTTTGGTCGGTTGGCATAGGTATACGGAGTTCATTCCCAGTCTAAGATTAGATCAGACCAAGGGTTGTGGTAGCAGGATCGACAGCACACAGAAGGGGACCCGACTGATCCCTGGCTTACGCATCCCGCCCCCCTGGTCGACTGAGCACCTGCACGCTCTTTTCGTGGGTTGACTTAGGCATACGGAGTTCATTCCCAGTCTAAGCATACGAAGTTCTTTCCCAATCTAAAATCAGAATGGACCGAGAGTTGCGGAAACACATGCTGGCTCGGGCATGTACTGGTGCCGTATGTTTCTTTGCCGGGGCACCATCGCAATAGCATCACCGGAGAACCTGACCGGCGGCATTAGGGTTCCGACGATTGGGGGGGCCGGGGGGGTCTACGCACATGATGTGCGATGGGTGCTGCTACTTGGCCCTTATATTGGCCCCCCATCCCCCATCAAACCTCGAGAACTCACACCCCCTTAAAGATCATTTGAGATATTACAGGTTTGCTGCCACTAGCCATTAAAGTGTCTGAAATGAGGACATTTTTTTCAAATGGTCATAAAATCTTATACACTTCAAGTTTGTAGCTGAATATTTTTATGCATGCCAACAAAAATACAAGGATCACGTCTACCAAGTTTGGGGCCAAACCTCCTTCCAAAAAAATTTTAAAATATCCCAAACCGTAAAAAGATTCAAAAATCGTGAAAAATAGAAAACGAGTCGTCTTGCCATGCAACTTCACGTGAAGGCTTAAAGGGCCATTGTATGAATTTACAAGCCATAAAAATGGCATTGGCACATAGAAATATGAAGATGTGCCTAAACCCACCTACTACCCTATCGATCCACGGCTTGTGCATCCCGTCTCTCTGGCCGGCGTAGTGCCCGCCCGCCCGCACGTTTCATCAGTTTTCTTAGGCATACGGAGTTCATTCCCAATCTAAGATTAGACCAGACTGAGGGTTGTGGTAGCAGGATCGGTAGCACGCAGAGGGGGACCCAATCGATCCTCAACTTGTGCATCCTACCCCTCTGGCCGGCTGACCATCCGCGCGCTCGTTTCGTGGGTTGACATAGGCATACGAAGCTCATTCCCAGTCTAAGCATACGTAGTTCATTCCCAGTCTAAGATCAGACCGGACTGGGGGTTACGACAGCACATGCTGGGCTCAGCTATGTGCTGGTGCCGCATTTTTCTTCGCTGGGGTACCATCGCCGGAGCATCGTCAGAGAACCTGATCGGTGGCATTGGGGTTCCAACGATCGGGGGGGCCAGCGGGGTGTACGTACATGATGTGCGATGGGTTCTGGTACTTGGCCCTTATAGTGGCCTCTTATCCTTCATCAAACCTCGAGAACTCACACCCCCTTAAAGAGCATTTGAGATTTTACAGGTTTGCTGCCAGTAGCCATTAAAGTGTCTGAATTGGAGACACTTTTTTCAAATGGTCACAAAATCTTGTACACTTCTACCAAGTTTTGGGGGAAAACTCCTTCTGAAAAAATTTTTAAAAATCCCAAACCGCAAAAAGTTTCCAAAATTGTGAAAAATAGAAAACGAGTCGTCTTGCCATGAAACTTAACGTGAAGGCTTAAGGTACCGTTGTATGAATTTACAAGCCATAAAAATGGCATTGGAACGCAGAAATATGAAGATGCGCCTAAACCCATCTACCACCCCATCGAACCACGGCTTGCGCATCCCGTCTTTCTGGCCGACGTAGTGCCCGCCCGCCCGTACTCTCGTTTCGTGGGTTGACTTAGGCATACAGAGTTCATTGCCAGTCTAAGCAGACGAAGTTCATTCCCAGTCTAAGATCATACCGGACCGAGGGTTACGGTAGCACATGCTCGGCTCGGGCATGTGCTGGTGCCACATTTTTCTTCCCCGGGGCACCATCGTCGAAGCATCGTCAGAGAACCTGACCGACGGCATTAGTGTTCCGGCAATTAGGGGCCGGGGGGTGTGCGGACATGATATGTGATGGGTGCTGGTACTTGGCCCTTCTATTGGCCCCTTATCCCTCATCAAACCTCGAGAACTCATACCCCCTTAAAGAGCATTTGAGATTTTACAGGTTTGCTGCCAGTAGCCATTAAAGTGTCTGAAATGAGGACACTTTTTTCAAATGGTCACAAAATCTTGTACACTTCGAGTTTTTAGCAGAATTTTTTTGTGCATGCCAAAAAAAACATAAGTATCACGTCCACCAAGTTTGGGGCCAAAACTCCTTTCGAAAAAATTATAAAAAATCCCGAACTGCAAAAAGTTTCAAAAATCGTGAAAAATAAAAAACGAGTCGTCTTGCCTTGAAACTTCACGTGAAGGCTTAAGGGACCATTGTATGAATTTACGAGCCATAAAAATGGGATTTGCACATAGAAATATGAAGATGTGCCTAAACCCACCTACCACCCTATCAATCAATGGCTTGCGCATCCCGTCTCTCTGGCCTATGTAGTGCCCGGCCGTCCGCTCATTTCGTCGGTTGGCTTAGGCATACAGAGTTCATACCTAGTCTAAGATCAGACCGCACCGAGGGTTGTGGCAGCAGGATCGACAGCACATAGAGGGCGACCCAATCGTTCCCCAATATGTGCATCCCGCCTCTCTGGTCGGCTGAGCACCCGTACGTTCGTTTCGTGGGTTGACTTAGGCATACGGATTGGGGTTCCGGTGATTAGGGGGCCGGGGGGTGTGCGTACATGATGTACGATGGGTGTTGGTGCTTGGCCCTTATATTGGCCCCCTATCCCTCATCAAACCTCAAGAACTCACACACCCTTAAAGAGCATTTGAGATTTTACAGGTTTGCTGCCAGTAGCCAATAAAGTGTCTGAAATGGGGACACTTTTTTCAAATGGTCACAAAATCTTGTACACTTCGAGTTTTTAGCTGAATTTTTTTATGCATGCCAACCAAAATACAAGTATCACGTCTACCAAGTTTGGGGACAAAACTGTTTCCAAAAAAGTTTTAAAAAATCCCAAACTGTAAAAAGTTTCAAAAATTATGAAAAATAGAAAATGAGTCGTCTTGCCATGAAACTTCACGTGAAGGATTAAGGGACCATTGTATGAATTTACAAGCCATAAAAATGGCATTGGCATGCAGAAATATAAAGATGTACCTAAACCCACCTACCACCTTATCGATCCACGGCTTGCACATCCCGTCTCTCTGGCCGGCGTAGTGCCCGCCCGCCCTTCCGCCCGCTTATTTCATCGATTGGCTTAGGCATACAGAGTTCATTCCCAGTCTAAGATCAGACCAGACCGAGGGTTGCGGTAGCAGGATCGATAGCACGTAGAGGGGGACCCAGCCGATCCCCGACTTGCGCATCCCACCCCTCTAGCTAGCTGAGCATCCGCACGTTCATTTCGTGGGTTGACTTAGACATACGAAGTTCATTCCCAGTCTAAGCATACAGAGTTCATTCCCAGTCTAAGATCGGACCGGACCGAGGGTTGCGGCAGCACATGCTGGGCTCGGGCATGTGCTGGTGTCGCATTTATCTTCGTCGGGGCGCCATCGCTGGAGCATCACCGGAGAACCCGACCGACGGCTTTGGGGTTCTGATGATCGGGTGGCCGGGGGGGTGTGCGCATATGATGTGCGATGGGTGCTGGCACTTGGACCTTATATTGGTCCCCTATCTCTCATCAAACCTTAAAGAGCATTTGAGAGTTTACAGGTTTGCTGCCAGTAGCAATTAAAGTGTCTAAAATGGGGACACTTTTTTCAAATGGTCACAAAATCTTGTACACTTCGAGTTTTTAGTTGATTTTTTTGTGCATGCCAACAAAAATACAAGGATCACTTCTACCAAGTTTGGGGCCAATAATCCTTACGAAAAAATTTTAAAAAATCTCGAACCTTAAAAAGTTTCAAAAATCATGAAAAATAGAAACCGAGTCGTCTTGGCATGAAACTTCACGTGAAGGCTTAAGGGACCATTGTATGAATTTACAAGCCATGAAAATGGCATTGGCATGCAAAAATATGAAGATGTGCCTAAACCCACCTACCACCCTATCGATCCACGGCTTGCGCATCCCGTCTCCCTAGCCGGCGTAGTGCCCGCCCGCTCGTTCGCTCATTTCGTCAGTTGGCTTAGGCATACGAAGTTCATTCCCAGTCTAAGATCAGATCAGACCGAGGGTTGCGGTAGTACATGCTGGGCTCGAGCATGTGTTGGTGCTGTATTTTTCTTCATCGGGGCACCATCGTCGGAGCATCGCCAGAGAACCTGACCGACGGCATTGGGGTTTCGGCGATCGGGGGGCCGGGGGGGTGTGCGCACATGATGTGCGGTCGGTGCTGGGACTTGGCCCTTATATTAGCCCCTTATCCCTCACCAAACCTCGAGAACTCATACCCCCTTAAAGAGCATTAGAGATTTTACAAGTTTACTGCTAGTAGCCGTTACAGGTTTGCTGCCAGTAGCCATCAAATGGTCACAAAATCTTGTACACTTTGAGTTTTTAGCTGATGTTTTTTGTGCATGCCAACAAAAATAAGTGGATCATGTCTACCAAGTTTGGGGCCAAAACTCCTTCCAAAAAAATTTTAAAAAATCTTGAACCGCAAAAAGATTCAAAACTCGTGAAAAATAGAAAACGAGTCATCTTGCCATGAAGCTTCACGTGAAGGCTTAAGGGACAATTGTATGAATTTACAAGCCATAAAAATGGCATTGGCTTGCAGAAATATGAAGATGTGCTTAGTGCCCGCCCGTCCCCTATCTCGTTTCATCGGTTTGCTTAGGCATACGGAGTTCATTCCCAGTCTAAGATCGGACCAGACCGAGGGTTGCGGTAGCAGGATTGGCAGCATGCAGAGGGGGACCCGATCGATCCCCGGCTTGCGCATCCCACCCCTCTGGTCAGCTGACCGCCCGCACGCTCATTTTATGTGATGACTTAGGCATACAGAGTTCATTCCCAATCTAAGCATACGGAGTTCATTCCCAGTCTAAGATCGGTCCGAAAAGAGGGTTACGACCGCACATTCTAGGCTTGGGCTTGTGCCGGTGCCGCATTTTTCTTCCTCGGGGCACCATCACCGGAGAACCTGACCGGCAGCATTGGGGTTCCGACGATCGGGGGCTCAGGGGGGTGTGCACACATGATTTGCGGTGGGTGCTGGTAGTTGGCCCTTATATTGGCCCCCTATCCCTCATCAAACCTTGGGAACTCACACCCCCTTAAAGAGCATTTGAGATTTTACAGGTTTGCTGCCAGTAGCCATTAAAGTGTCTGAATTGGGGACACTTTTTCAAATGGTCACAAAATATTGTACACTTCGAGTTTTTAGCTGAATTGTTTTGTGCATGCCAACAAAAATACAAGGATCATGTCTACCAAGTTTGGGGCCAAAACTCCTTCCGAAAAAATTTAAAAAAATCCCGAACCAAAAAAATTTCAAAAATCGTGAAAAATAAAAAACGAGTCGTCTTGCCATGAAACTTCATGTGAAGGCTTAAGGGACCATTGTATGAATTTACAAGCCATAAAAATGGCATTCGCACGTAGAAATATGAAGATGTGTCTAAACCCACCTACCACCCTATTGATCCACGGCTTGCGCATCCCGTCTCTCTGGCCGATGTAGTGCTCGCCCGCCCGCCCACCTGCTTGCTCGTTTCGTCGGTTGGCTTAGGCATACGGAGTTCATTCCTAGTCTAAGAGGGGACTGGATCGAGGGTTGCAGCAGCAGGATCGGCAGCACACAAAGGAGAACCCGACTGATCCCCGGCTTGCGCATCCCGCCCCTCTGGCCGGCTGAGCGCCCGCACGCTCATTTCGTGGGTTGACTTAGGCATCCGGAGTTCATTCCCAGTCGAAGCATATAGTGTTCATTCCCAGTCTAAGATCAGACCAGATCGATGGTTGCGACAGCACATGCTGGGCTCGGTCAAAATGCAAATGGGGACCCGGTCGACCCTCGGCTTGCGCATCCCGCCCCTCTGGCCGGCTGAGCGCCCGCACGCTCGTTTCGTGGGTTGACTTAGGCACACAGAGTTCATTCCCAGTCTAAGATCGGTCCGGACAGAGGGTTGCGACAGCACATTCTAGGCTCGAACTTGTGCCGGTGCCGTATTTTTCTTCGCCGGGGCACCATCGCTGGAGCATCGCCAGAGAACCTAACCAGCGGCATAGGGGTTCAGGCGGTCGGGGGGGCCGGGGGGGTGTGCGCACATGAAGTGCAATGGGTGCTGGTACTTGGCCCTTATATTGGCCCCCTATCCCTCATCAAACCTCGAGAACTCACACCCCCTTAAAGAGCATTTGAGATTTTACAGGTTTGCTGCCAGTTGCCATTAAAATGTCTGAAATGGAAACACTTTTTTCAAATGGTCACAAAATCTTGTACACTTCGAGTTTTTACCTGAATTTTTTTATGCATGCCAAAAAAAATACAAGGATCACGTCTATCAAGTTTGGGGTCAAAACTCCTTTCGAAAAAATTTAAAAAAATCCTGGACCGTAAAAAGTTTCAAAAATCGTGAAAAATAGAAAACGAGTCATCTTGCCGTGAAACTTCACGTGAGGGCTTAAGGGACCATTGTATGAATTTACAAGCCATAAAAATGGCATTGGCACACAAAAATATGAAGATGTGCCTAAACCCACCTACCACCCTATCAATCCACGGCTTGCGCATCCCGTCTCTCTGGCCGGCGTGGTGCCCGCCCGCCTGCCCATCCGCTTGTTTCGTTGATTGGGTTAGGCATACAGAGTTCATTCCTAGTCTAAGATCGAACCGGACCGAGGGTTGAGGCAGCAGGATCAGCAGCACATGGAGGGGGACCCGGCCGATCCCTGGATTTCGCATCCCACCCCTCTGGCCGACTGAGCGCCCGCACGCTCGTTCCGTGGGTTGACTTAGGCATACGGAGTTCATTGCCAGTCTAAGCATACGGAGTTAATTCCCAGTCTAAGATTGGACCAGACCGAGGGTTGCGGTGGCACATGCTGGGCTCGGGCATGTGCTGGTGCCACATTTTTCTTCGTCGGGGCACTATTGTCGGAGCATCGTCGGAGAACCTAACCGGCGGCATTGGGGTTCCGACGATCGGGGGGCCGGGGGGGTGTGCGCACATGATGTGTGATGGGTGCTGGTACTTGGCCCTTATATTGGCCTCCTATCCCTCATCAAACCAGGAGAACTCATACCCCCTTAAAGAGCATTTGAGATTTTACATGTTTGCTACCAGTAGCCATTAAAGTGTCTGAAATGGGGACACTTTTTTCAAATGGTCATAAAATCTTGTACACTTCGAGTTTTTGGCTGAATTTTTTTGTGCATGCCAACAAAAATACAAGGATCATGTCTACCAAGTTTGGGGTGAAAACTCCTTCCGAAAAAACTTTAAAAAAATCCCAAATCGTAAAAAGTTTCCAAAATCGTGAAAAATAGAAAAGGAGTCGTCTTGCCATGAAAATTCACGTGAAGGCTTAAGGGACCATTGTATGAATTTACAAGCCACAAAAAAGGCATTGGCACGCAGAAATATGAAGATGTGCCTAAACCCACCTACCACCTATCGATCCACGGCTTGCACATCCCGTCTCTCTAGCCGACGTAGTTCTCACCCGCCCGTCCGCTCGTTTCGTCGGTTTGCTTAGGCATACGAAGTTCATTCCCAGTCTAAGATCAGACTAGACCGAGGGTTGTGGTAGCAGGATCGGTAGCTCGCAAGAGGAACCCTGCTAATCCTTGGCTTACGCATCCCGCCCCTCTGGTCGGCTGAGCGCCCGCTCGCTTGTTTCGGGGGTTTACTTGGGCATACGAAGTTGATTCCTAGTCTAAGCATATGGAGTTCATTCCCAGTCTAAGATCGGATCGGACCGAGGGTTTTGGCAGCACATGCTAGGCTCGGGCAAGTGCTGGTGTCGCATTTTAATCGTCGGAGCATCGTCGGAGAACCTGACCAGCGGTATTGGGGTTTCGAAGATCGGAGGGGCCGGGGGGTGAGCACACATGATGTGCGATGGGTACTGGTACTTGGCCCTTATATTAGCCCCCTATCCCTCATCATACCTCGAGAACTCACACCCCCTTAAAAAGCATTTGAGATTTTACAGGTTTCCTGCCAGTAGCCATTAAAGTGTTTAAAATGGGGACACTTTTTTCAAATGGTCACAAAATCTTGTACACTTCGAGTTTTTAGCTGAATTTTTTTTTGCATGCCAAAAAAAATACAAGGATCACGTCTAGCAAGTTTGGGGCCAAAATGCCTTCCGAAGACATTTTAAAAAATCCCGAACTGCAGAAAGTTTTGAAAATCGTGAAAAATAGAAAATGAGTCGTCTTGCCATGAAACTTCACATGAAGGCTTAAGGGACCATTATATGAATTTACAAGCCATAAAAATGGCATTGAAATGCAGAGATATGAAGATGTGCCTAAACCCACCTACCACCCTATCGATCCACGGCTTGCGGATCCCGTCTCTCTGGCCGATGTAGTGCCCACCCGCCCGCCCGCTCGTTTCGTCGGTTGCCTTAGGCATATGGAGTTCATTCCCAGTCGAGGATCAAACTGGGCTGAGCGTTACGGCAACAGGATCGGCAGCATGCAGAGATGGACCCGTCCGATTCTTGGCTTGCGCATCCCACCCCTCTGGCCGGCTGAGCGACCGCACGCTCGTTTCGTGGGTTGAGTTAGGCATACGGAGTTCATTCCCAATCTAAGCATACAGAGTTCATTTCCAGTCTAAGATTAGACCAGATCGAGGGTTGTGGCATCACATGCTAGGCTATGGCATTTCCTGGTGCCGCATTTTTCTTTGTCGGGGCCCATCGCCGGAGTATCGCCGGAGAACCTGACCGACAGCATTGGGGTTCCGGCGATCGGGGGGGCCGGGGTGGTGTGCGCACATGATGTACGATGGGTGCTGGTACTTGGCCCTTATATTGGCCTCCTATCCCTCATCAAACCATGAGAACTCATACCCCCTTAAAGAGCATTTGAGATTTTACAGGTTTGCTACCAGTAGCCATTAAAGTGTCTAAAATGGGGACACTTTTTTCAAATGGTCATAAAATCTTGTACACTTCGAGTTTTTACCTGAATTTTTTTGTGCATGCCAAAAAAAATACAAGGGTCATGTCTATTAAGTTTGGGGTCAAAACTCCTTTCGAAAAAATTTTAAAAAATCCTAAACCGTAAAAAGTTTCAAAAATCGTGAAAAATAGAAAACGAGTCGTCTTGCCGTGAAACTTCATGTGAAGGCTTAAGGGACCATTGTATGAATTTACAAGCCATGAAAATGGCATTGGCACGCAGAAATATGAAGATGTGCCTAAACCCACCTACCACCCTATCGATCCACGGCTTGCGCATCCCGTCTCCCTGGCCGACGTAGTGCCCGCTCGCCCGCCCGCTCATTTTGTCGGTTGGCTTAGGCATACGGAGTTCATTCTCAGTCTCAGATCAGACTGGACCGAGGGTTGCAACAGCAGGATTGGCAGCACACGGAAGGGGACCTGGCCGATCCCCGACTTGCGTATCTCGCCCCTCTGGCAGGCTGAGCGCCCGCACGCTCTTTTCGTGGGTTGGCTTAGGCATACGGAGTTCATTCCTTGTCTAAGATCGGACCAGACCGAGGGTTGCCACAGCACATACTGTTCTCGGGCATGTGCTGGTGTCGCATTTTTCTTCATCGGGGCACCATCATCGGAGCATCGTCGGAGAACCTGACCGGCGGCATTGGGGTTCCGATGTCGGGGGGCCGGGGGGTGTGCGCACATGATTTGTGATGGGTGCTGGTACTTGGCCCTTATATTCGCCCCCTATCCCTCATCAAACCTCGAGAACTCACACCCCCTTAAAGAGCATTTGAGATTTGATAGGTTTGCTGCCAGTAGCCATTAAAGTGTCTACAATGGGGACACTTTTTTCAAATGGTCACAAAATATTGTATGCTTCGAGTTTGTAGCTAAATTTTTTTGTGCATGCCAACAGAAATACAAGGATAAAGTCTACCAAGTTTGGGGCCAAAGCTGCTTCCAAAACAATTTTAAAAAATCCCGAACCGCAAAAAGTTTCAAAAATCATGAAAAATAGAAAACGAGTCGTCTTGCCATGAAACTTCACGTGAAGGCTTAAGGGACCATTGTATGAATTTACAAGCCTAAAAAATGGCATTGGCATGCAGAATATGAAGATGTGCCTAAACCCACCTACCACCCTATCAATCCACGGCTTGTGCATCCCGTCTCTCTGTCATCGTAGTGCCCGCCCGCCCGCTCATTTGATCGATTGTCTTAGGCATACGGAGTTCATTCCTAGTCTAAGATTGGACCAGACCGAGGGTTATGACAGTAGGATCAACAGCACGTAGAGGGGGACCTGACCGATCCCTAACCTGTGCTTCCCGCCCCTCTGGCCGGTTGAGCGCCCGCACGCTCATTTCATGGGTTGACTTAGGCATACGGAGTTCATTCCCAGTCTAAGCATACAGAGTTCATTCCTAGTCTAAGATCGGATCGGACCGAGCATTGCGGTAGCACATGCTGGGCTCGAGCTTGTGATGGTGCCGCATTTTTCTTCATCGGGGCACCATCGTCGGAGCATCGTCGGAGAACCTGACCGGTGGCATTGGGGTTCCGATGATTGGGGGGCCGGGGGGGTGTGCGCGCATGATGTGCAATGGTTGCTGGTACTTGGCCCCTATATTGGCCCCCTATCCCTCATCAAACCTCAAGAACTCACACCCCCTTAAAGAGCATTTGCGATTTTACAGGTCTACTGCCAGTAGCCATTAAAGTGTTTGAAATGGGGACACTTTTTTCGAGTGGTCACAAAATCTTGTACACTTCGAGTTTTTAGCTTAATTTTTTTGTGCAAGCCAAAAAAAATACAAGGATCTCGTCTACCAAGTTTGGGGCCATAACTCCTTACGAAAAAATTTTAAAAAATCCCGAAGCGCAAAAAGTTTCAAAAATTGTGAAAAATAGAAAATGAGTCGTCTTGCCATGAAACTTCACGTGAAGGCTTAAGGGACCATTTTATGAATTTACAAGCCATAAAAATGGCATTGACATTCAGAAATATGAAGATGTGCCTAGACCCACCTACCACCCTATCGATCCATGGCTTGCGCATCCCGTCTCTCTGCCGTCGTAGTGCCCGCCCGCCCGCTCGTTTTATCAGTTGTCTTAGGCATACGGAGTTCATTCCCAGTCTAAGATTGGACCAGACTGAGGGTTACGGTAGCAGGATCAACAGCACGTAGAGGGGGACCCGACCGATCCCCGATCTGTGCTTCCGGCCCCTCTGGTCGGCTGAGCGCCTGCATGCTTGTTTCATGGGTTGACTTAGGCATACGGAGTTCATTCCCAGTCTAAGATCAGACCGGACTGAGCATTGCGGTAGCACATGCTGGGCTCGGGCATGTGCTGGTGTCGCATTTTTCTTCGTCGGGGCACCATCGCCGGAGCATCATCGGAGAACCTGACCGGTGGCATTGGGGTTCCGACGATCGGGGGGCCGGGGGGTGTGCGCACATCATGTGCAATGGTTGCTGGTAGTTGGCCCTTCTATTGGCCCCCTATCGCTCATCAAACCTTAAGAACTCACACCCCCTTAAAGAGCATTTGAGATTTTACAGGTTTGCTGCCAGTAGCCATTAAAGTGTCTAAAATGGGGACACTTTTTTCAAATGGTCACAAAATCTTGTACACTTCAAGTTTTTAGCTGAATTGTTTTTTTGCATGCCAAAAAAAATACAAGGATCACGTCTAGCAAGTTTGGGGCAGAAACCCCTTCCAAAAAATTTTAAAAAATCCCAAACCACAAAAAGTTTCCAAAATCGTGAAAAATAGAAAACGAGTCGTCTTGCCATTGTATGAATTTGCAAGCCAAAAAAATGGCATTGGGACATAGAAATATGAAGATGTACCTAAACCCACCTACCACCCTATCGATCCACGGCTTGCGCATCCTGTCTCTCTGGCTGGCGTAGTGCTGGCCCGCCCGCCCGCCCGTCTGCTCGTTTCGTCTGTTGGCATAGGCGTACGGAATTCATTGCCAGTCTAAGATGGGACCAGACCGACGGTTGTGGCAGCAGGATCGGTAGCACGCAGAGGGGGACCCGGCCGAGTTTGGGGCCAAAACTCCTTGCAAAAAAATTTTAAAAAATCCGGAAGCGCAAAAAGTTTCGAAAATTGTGAAAAATAGAAAATGAGTCGTCTTGCCATGAAACTTCACGTGAAGGCTTAAGGGACCATTTTATGAATTTACAAGCCATAAAAATGGCATTGACATGCAGACACATGAAGATGTGCCTAGACCCACCTACCACCCTATCGATCCATGGCTTGCGCATCCCGTCTCTCTGGGCGGCGTAGTGCCCGTCCGCTCGTTTTGTGGGTTGACTTAGGCATACGGAGTTCATTCCCAGTCTAAGATCAGATTGGACCGAGGGTTGCGGTAGCAGGATCGGTAGGTGCTGGAGCAGCATTTTTTTTCACCGGGGCACCATCGTCGGAGCATCACCGGAGAACCTAACAGGTAGCATTGGGGTTCCGACGATCGGGGGGCCGGGGGGGTGTGCGCACATCATGTGCGATTGGTGCTGGTACTTGGCCCTTATATTGGCCCCCTATCCCTCATCACACCTCGAGAACTCACACCCCCTTAAAAAGCATTTGAGATTCTACAAGTTTGCTGCCAGTAGCCATTAAAGTTTCTGAAATGGGGACACTTTTTCAAATGGTCACAAAATCTTGTACACTTCGAGTTTTTAGCTGAATTTTTTTGCGCATGCCAACAAAATACAAGGATCACGTATACCATGTTTGGGGCCAAAAATCCTTCCGAAAAAATTGTAAAAAATCCCGACCAGCAAAAAGTTTCAAAAATCAAGAAAAATAGAAAACGAGTCGTCTTGCCATGAAACTTCACGTGAAGGCTTAAGGGACCATTGTATGAATTTACAAGCCATAAAAATGGCATTGGCACGTAGAAATATAAAGATGTGCCTAAACCCACCTACCACCTTATCGATCCATGGCTTGCGCATCCTGCCTCTCTGGCCGGCATAAAGCCCGCCCGCCCGCCCGCTTGCTCGTTTCGTCGGTTGTCTTAGGCATACGGAGTTCATTCCCAGCTAAGATTGGGCTAGACTGAGGGTTGTGGCAGTTGGATTGACAACACGCAATGGGGGACCCAACCGATACCCAGCTTACGCATCCCACCCCTCGACCGACTGAGCGTCCGCACGCTAATTGTGTGGGTTGACTTAGGCATACGGAGTTCAATCCCATTCTAAGCATACGGAGTTCATTCCCAGTCTAAGATTGGATCAGACCGAGGGTTGCGGTAGCAACATCGCCAACACGCAGAGGGGGACCCGACCGATCCCCGGCTTGCGCATCCCGTCCTTCTGGTCGACTGAGCGCCCGTATGCTCGTTTCGTGGGTTGACTTAGGCATACAAAGTTCATTCCCAATCTAAGCTTATGGAGTTCATTCCCAGTCTAAGATCGGACTGGACCGAGGGTTGCGGCAGATCATGTTGGGCTCTGGCATGTCCTGGTGCCGCATTTTTCTTCGTCAGGGAACCATCGTCAGAGCATCACCGGAGAACCTGACCGGCGGCAGTGGGGTTTCAACGATCGGGGGGGCCGGGCGTGTGCGCACATGATGTACGATGGGTGCTGGTACTTGGCCCTTATATTGGCCCCCTATCCCTTATCAAACCTTGAGAACTCACACCCCCTTAAAGAGCATTTGAGATTTTACAGGTTTGCTGCCAGTAGCCATTAAAGTGTCTGAAATGGGGAAACTTTTTTCAAATGGTCACAAAATCTTGAACACTTCAAATTTTTAGCTGAGTTTTTTTGTGCATGCCAATAAAAATACAAGGATCACGTCCCCCAAGTTTGGGGCCAAAACTCCCTCCAAAAAATTTTAAAAAATCCTGAATTGCAAAAAGTTTTGAAAATCGTGAAAAATAAAAAACGGGTCGTCTTGCCATGAAACTTCACGTGAAGGCTTAAGGGACCATTGTATGAATTTACAAGCCATAACAATGGCATTGGCACACAGAAATATGAAGATGGGCCTAAACCAACCTGCCACCCTATCGATCCACGGTTTTCGCATCCAGTCTTTCTGGCTAGCGTAGTGCCCGCCCGCTTGCCCGCCCGTTCATTTTGTCGATTGGGTTTGGCATACGGAGTTCATTCCCAATCTAAGATTGGGCCGAATCGAGGGTTGCGGTAGTAGGATCGGTAGCGTGCAGAAGGGGACGCGGTCGATCTTCGGCTTGCACATCCCGCCCCTCTGACCGGCTGAACGCCCGCACAATCGTTTCGCGGGTTGACTTAGGCATACGGAGTGCATTCCCAGTCTAAGATCAGACCGGACCGAGGGTTGCGGCAGCACATGCTGGGCTAGGGCTTGTGTTGGTGCCACATTTTTCTTCGTCGGTGCACCATCGCCGGTGCACCACCGAAGAACCTGACCGGCGACATTGGGGTTCCGTCAATCCGGGGGGCCGGTTGGGTGTGCACACATGATGTGCGATGGGTGCTGGTACTTGGCCCATATATTGGCCCCCTATGCCTCATCAAACCTCGAGAACTCACACTCCCTTAAAGAGCATTTGAGATTTTACAGGTTTGCTGCCAGTAGCCATTAAAGTGTCTGAAATGGGGACACTTTTTTCAAATGCTCACAAAATCTTGTACACTTCGAGTTTTTAGCTGAATTTTTTTGTGCATGCCAAAAAAAATGCAAGGATCACGTCTACCAAGTTTGGGGCCAAAAATCCATCCGAAAAAATTTTAAAAAATCCCGAACCGTAAAAAGTTTCAAAAATCGTGAAAAATAGAAAACGAGTCGTCTTGCCATGAAACTTCACGAGAAGGCTTAAGGGACCATTGTATGAATTTACAAGCCATAAAAATGGCAATAGCATGCAGAACTATAAAGATGTGCCTAAATCCATCGACCACCCTATCGCATCCATGGCTTCCACATCCCATCTCTCTGGCCAGCGTAGTGCCCGCCCACCCGTCCACCCGTTCGTTTCGTCGGTTGGCTTAGGCATATGGAGTTCATTCCTAGTCTAAGATCGGTCTAGATCGAGGGTTGCGGTAGCAGGATCGGTAGCATGTAGAGGGGGACCCGGTCGATCCCTGACTTGCGCAACCCACCCCTTTGTCCGGCTAAGCGCCTGCACGCTCGTTTCGTGGGTTGACTTAGGCATACAGAGTTCATTCCCAGTCTAAGCATACTAAGATCAGATTGGATCGAAGGTTGTGGTAGCACATGCTGGGCTCGAGCATGTGCTGGTGTCGTATTTTTCTTCACCGGGTACCATCACCGGAGCATCATCGGAGAACCTGACCGGTGACTTTGGGGTTCCGATGATCGGGGGGGTCGGGGGGGTGTGCGCACATGATGTGCGATGGGTGCTGGTACTTGGCCCCCTATCCCTCATCAAACCTCGAGAACTCACACCCCCTTAAAGAGCATTTGAGATTTTACAGGTTTGCTGCTAGTAGCCATTAAAGTGTTTGAAATGGGGACACCTTTTTCAAATGGTCACAAAATCTTGTACACTTTGAGTTTTTAGGTGAATTTCTTTGTGCATGCCAACAAAAAGACAAGGATCATGTCTACCAAGTTTGGGGCCAAAACTCCTTCCAAAAAAATTTTAAAAGATCCCGAACCACAGAAAGTTTTGAAAATGGTGAAAAATAGAAAATGAGTCATCTTGCCATGAAACTTCACGTGAAGGCTTAAGGGACCATTGTATGAATTTACAAGCCATAAAAATGGCATTGGCACATAGAAATATGAAGATGTGCCTAGACTCACCTACCACCCTATCGATCCACGGCTTGCGCTTCTGTCTCTCTGGCCGACGTAGTGCCCTCCTGCCAGCCCACCCGCTCGTTTCGTCGGTTGGCTTAGGCATACAGAGTTCATTCCTAGTCTAAGATCAGACCGGACCGAGGGTTACGGTAGCAGGATCGGCAGCACCCAGAGGGGGACCTGCCCGATCCCTGACTTGCGCATCCCGCCCTTCTAGCCGGCTAAGCGCCCGTACACTCGTTTCGTGGGTTGACTTAGGGATACGAAGTTCATTCCCAGTCTAAGATCAGACCTGACCGAGGTTTGCGGCAGCACATGCTGGGCTCAAGCATGTGCTGGTGCCATATTTTTCTTCGTCGGGGCACCATCGCCAGAGCATCACCGAAGAACCTGATCGGCGACATTGGGGTTTCGACGATCAGGGGGCCCGGGGGGGTGTGCGGACATGATGTACGATTGGTACTGGTACTTGGCCGTTATATTGGCCCCCTATCTCTCATCAAACCTTGAGAACTCACACCCCCTTAAAGAGCATTTGAGATTTTAGAGGTTTGCTGCCAGTAGCCATTAATGTGTCCGAAATGAGGGCACTTTTTTTAAATGGTCACAAAATCTTATACCCTTCGAGTTTTTAGCTGAATTATTTTGGGAATGCCAAAAAAAATACAAGGATCACGTCTACCAAGTTTGGGGCCAAAACTCCTTTCAAAAAAATTTTAAAAGATCCCGAACCGTAAAAAGTTTTGAAAATCGTGAAAAATAGAAAATGAGTCATCTTGCCATGAAACTTCATGTGAAGGCTTAAAGGACCATTGTATGAATTTACAAGCCATAAAATTGGCATTGGCAGGTAGAAATATGAAGATGTGCCTAAACCCACCTACCACCCTATCGATCCACGGCTTGCGCTTCCCGTCCCTCTGGCTGGCTAGTGCCCGCCCGCCCACTCGTTTCGTCGGTAGGCTTAGGCATACGGAGTTCATTCCCAGTCTAAGATTGGACCAGACCAAGGGTTGTGGAAGGAGGATCGGCAGCACACAGAGGGATACCCATCCGATCCCCCGATTTACGCATCTCGCCCCTCTGATCGGCTTAACGCCCGCACGCTCGTTTCGTGGGTTTACTTAGGCATACGAAGTTCATTCCCAGTCTAAGCATATGGAGTTCATTCCCAGTCTAAGATCAGACCAGACCGGGGCTTGCGGCGCACATGTTGGGCTCGAGCATGTGTTGGTGCTGCATTTTTCTTCGTCGGGGCACCATCGCCTGAGAACTTGATCGACGGTATTGGGGTTCCGGCGATCGGGGGGCCCGAGGGGTGTACGCACATAATGTGCGATGAGTGCTGGTATTTGGCCCTTATATTGGCCCCCTATCCCTCATCAAACCTCAAGAACTCACACCCCCTTAAAGAGAAGTTGAGATTTTACAGGTTTGCTGGCAATAGCCATTAAAGAGTCTGAAATGGGGACACTTTTTTCGAATGGTCACAAAATCTTGTACACTTCGAGTTTTTAGTTGAATTTTTTTGTGCATGCTAACAAAAATACAAGGATCAAATCTATAAAGTTTGAGGCCAAAACTCCTTTTGAAAAAATTTTAAAAAATCCTGAACCACAAAAAGTTTCAAAAATCATGAAAAATAAAAAACGAGTCGTCTTGCCATGAAACTTCACGTGAAGGCTTAAGGGGCCAGTGTACCACCCTATCGATCCACAGCTTGTGCATCCCATCTCTCTGGCCGGCGTTGTGCTCGTCCTCCCACTCGTCCGCTCATTTCGTCGGTTGGCTTAGGCATACGGAGTTCATTCCCAGTCTAAGATTGGATCGGACCGAGGGTTGTGGCAGCAGGATCAGCAGCACGCGGAGGGGTACCTGACCAATCCCCGGTTTGTGCATCCCACCCCTCTGGCCGGCTTAGCGCCCGCACGCTCGTTTCGTGGGTTGACTTAGGCATACGGAGTTCATTCCCAGTCTAAGCATAAGGAGTTCATTCCCAGTCTAAGATCGGACCGGATTGAGTGTTACGGCAGCACATGTTGGGCAAGAGCATGTGTTGGTACTGCATTTTTCTTCGCCGGAGAACCTGATCGACGGTATTGGGGTTCCGACGATCGGGGGGCCGAGGGGGTGTACGCACATAATGTGCATTGAGTGCTGGTACTTGGCCCTTATATTGGCCCCCTATCCCTCATCAAATCTCGAGAACTCACACCCCCTTAAAGAGCATTTGAGATTTTACAGGCTTGCTGGCAATAGCCATTAAAGTGTTTGAAATGGGGACACTTTTTTCAAATGGTCACAAAATCTTGTACACTTCGAGTTTTTAGTTGAATTTTTTTTTTGCATGCTAACAAAAATACAAGGATCAAATATACCAAGTTTGAGGCCAAAACTCCTTCTGAAAAAATTTTAAAAAATCTTGAACCGTAAAAAGTTTCAAAAATCATGAAAAATAAAAAACGAGTCGTCTTGCCATGAAACTTCACGTGAAGGCTTAAGGGACCATTGTATGAATTTACAAGCCATAAAATAGCATTGGCAGGCAGAAATATGAAGATGTGCCTAAACCCACCTACCACCCTATCGATCCACAGCTTGTGCATCCCGTCTCTCTGGCCGGCGTTGTGCTCGTCCTCCCGTCCGCCCGCTTGTTTGGTCGGTTGGCTTAGGCATACGGAGTTCATTCCCAGTCTAAGATTGGACTGGGCCGAGGGTTGTGGCAGCAGGATCGGTAGCACGCAGAGGGGTACCCGATCGATCCCCGATTTACGCATCCCGCCCCTCTGGCCAACTTAGCGCCCGCACGCTCGTTTCGTGGGTTGACTTAGGCATACGGAGTTCATTCCTAGTATAAGCATACAGAGTTCATTCCCAGTCTAAGATCAGACCAGACCGAGGGATGCGGCAGCACATGCTGGGCTCAGGCATGTGCTGGTGCCTCATTTTTCTTCGTCGGGGCACCATCGTCGGAGCATCACCGGAGAACCTGACCGGCGGCATTGGGGTTTCGACGATTGGCGGGGCTGGGGGGTGTGCGCACATGATGTACGATGGGTGCTGGTACTTGGCCCTTATATTGGCCCCCTATCCCTCAGCAAACCTCAAGAACTCACAACCCCTTAAAGAGCATTTGAGATTTTATAGGTTTGTTGCCAGTAGCGATTAAAGTGTCTAAAATGGGGACACTTTTTTCAAATGGTCACAAAATCTTGTACACTTCAATTTTTTAGCTGAATTTTTTTGTGCATGCCAAGAAAAATACAAGGATCACATCTATGAAGTTTGGGGCCAAAAATCCTTTCGAAAAAATTTTAAAAAATCCCGAACCGTAAAAGGTTTTGAAAATTATGAAAAATAGAAAATGAGTCGTCTTGCCATGGAACTTCACGTGAAGGCTTAAGGGACCATTGTATGAATTTACAAGCCATAAAAATGGCATTGGCATGCACAAATATGGAGATGTACCTAAACCCACCTACCATCCTATCGATCCACGGCTTGCGCATCTCGTTTCTCTGGCCGGTGTAGTGCCCGCCCGCCCGCCCGCCCGCCCGCCCGCTTGTTTCGTTGGTTGGCTTAGGCATACGGAGTTCATTCCCAATCTAAGATCAGACCAGACCAAGGGTTGTGGCAGCAGCATCGACAGCACGCAGAGGGGAACCCGGCTGATCCCCGGCTTGCCCATCTCACCCCTCTGGCCGACTGAGCGCCTGCATGCTCGTTCCGTGGGTTGACTTAGGCATACGGAGTTCATTCCTAGTCTAAGCATACGGAGTTCATTCCCAGTCTAAGATCAAATCAGACCGAGGGTTGCAACAGCACATGCTGGGCTCGGGCATGTGCTGGTGCCGCATTTTTCATCGTCGGGGCACCATCACTGGAGCATCGTCGGAGAACCTAACCGACGACATTGGGGTTCCGACGATCGAGGGGGCCGCGGGGGGTGTGCGCACATGATGTGCGATGGGTGCTAGTACTTGGCCCTTATATTGGCCCCCTATCCCTCATCAAACCTTGAGAACTCACACCCCCTTGAAGAGCATTTGAGATTTTACAGGTTTGCTACCAGTAGCCATGAAAATGTCTGAAATGGGGACACTTTTTTCAAATGCTCACAAAATCTTGTACACTTCAAGTTTTTAGCTGAATTTTTTTTGTGCATGCCAACAAAAATACAAGGATCACGTCTACCAAGGTTGGGGCCAAAACTCCTTCTAAAAAAATTTTAAAAAATCTCGAACCGTAAAAAGTTTTGAAAATCGTGAAAAATAGAAAACGAGTCGTCTTGCCATGAAGCTTCATGTGAAGGTTTAAGGGACCATTGTATGAATTTACAAGCCATAAAAATGGCATTGGCATGCAGAAATATGAAGATGTGCCTAAACCCACCTACCACCCTATCGATCCACGGCTTGCGCATCCCGTCTCTTTGGCTGGCATAGTGCCCGCCCGCCCGCTCATTTCGTCGATTGGCTTAGGCATACGGAGTTAATTCCTTGTCTAAGATCAGACCGAACTAAGGGTTGCGGTAACAGGATTGGCGGCATGCAGAGAGGGACCCCGTCAATCCCCGGCTTGCGCATCTCGCCTCTCTGGCCGGCTGAGCGCCCGCACGCTAATTTCGTGGGGTGACTTAGGCATACGGAGTTCATTCCCAGTCTAAGCATACGGAGTTCATTCCCAGTCTAAGATCGGATCGGACCGAGGGTTACGGCAGCACATGCTGGGCTCAAGCATGTGCTGGTGCCGCATTTTCCTTCGTCGGGGCACCATCGCCAGAGCATCATCGGAGAACCTGACTGGTGGCATTGGGGTTCCGACGATCGGGGGGGCCGCGGGGGGTGTGCGCACATGATGTGCGATGGTTGCTGGTACTTGGCCCTTATATTGGCCCCCTATCCCTCATCAAACCTCGAGAACTCACACCCCCTTAAAGAGCATTTGAGATTTTATAGGTTTGCTGCCAGTAGCTAATTAAAGTGTCTGAAATGGGGACACTTTTTTCAAATGGTCACAAAATCTTGTACACATCGAGTTTTAGCTGAATTTTTTTGTGCATGCAAACAAAAGTACAGGGATCATGTCTACCAAGTTTGTGGCCAAAACTACTTCCAAAAAAATTTTAAAAAATCCTGAACCGCAAAAAGTTTGAAAAATCGTGAAAAATATAAAACGAGTCGTCTTACCATGAAACTTCACGTGAAGGCTTAAGGGACCACTGTATGAATTTACAAGCCATAAAAATGGCATTGGCATGCAAAAATATGAAGATGTGCCTAAACCCACCTACCACCCTATCGATACATAGCTTGCACATCTCGTCTCTCTGGCCGACGTAGTGCCCGCCCGCCAGCCCTCTCGCTCATTTCGTCAGTTGGCTTAGGCTTATGGAGTTCATTCCCAGTCTAAGATCGGACCGGACTGAGGGTTGCTGCCGGAGGATCCGCAGAACGTAGAGGGGGACTCGATCGATCCCCAACTTGTGCATCTCGCTCCATTGGTCGGTTGAGCACCCGCACGCTCGTTTCGTGGGTTGACTTAGGCATCCGGAGTTCTTTCCTGGTCTCAGCATACGGAGTTCATTCCTAGTGTCAGATCGGACCGGACCAAGGGTTGGGACAGCACATGTTGGGCTCGGGCATGTGCTGGTGCCGCATTTATCTTCGCCGGGGCACCATCGTCGGAGCATCGTCGGAGAACCTGACCGACGGCATTGCGGTTCCGGCGATCGGGGGGATGGGGGGTGTGCGCACATGATGTACGATGGGTGCTGGTACTTGGCCCTTATATTGGCCCCCTATCCCTCATCAAACCTAGAGAACTCACACCCCCTTAAAGGGCATTTGAGATTTTACAGATTTGCTGCCAGTAGCAATTAAAGTGTCTGAAATGGGGACACTTTTTTCAAATGGTCACAAAATCTTGTACACTTTGAGTTTTTAGCTGAATTTTTTTGTGCCTGCCAACAAAAATACAAGGATCACATCTACCAATTTTGGGGCCAAAAATCTTTCCCAAAAAATTTTAAAAAATCCCGAACCACAAAATGTTTTGAAAATCGTGAAAAATAGAAAACGAGTCATCTTGCCATGAAACTTCACGTGAACTTTTAAGGGACCATTGTATGAATTTACAAGCCATAAAAATGGCATTGGCATGTAGAAATATGAAGATGTGCCTAAACCCACCTACCACCCTATCGATCCACGGCTTGTGCATCCCGTCTCTCTGGCAGGCGTAGTGCCCACCTGCCCGCCCTCTCGCTTGTTTCGTCGCTTGGCTTAGGCATACGGAGTTCATTCCTAGTCTAAGATTGGACCAGACCAAGGGTTACGGCACCAAGATCGGCAGTACGTAGAGGGGGACCCGGTCGATCCTCGGCTTGCACATCCCGCCACTCTGGTCGGTTGAGCGCCCGCACGCTCGTTTCATGGGTTGATTTAGGCATACAGAGTTCATTCCCAGTCTAAGCATATGAAGTTCATTCCAGTCTAAGATTGGACTGGACTGAGGGTTGCGGCAGCACATTCTGGGCTTGGGCATGTGTTGGTGCCACATTTTTTTTCATCGGGGCACCATCGTTGGAGCATAGCCGGAGAACCTGACCGACGGCATTGGGGTTCTGACGATCGGGGAGCCAGCGGGGGGTGTTCACACATGATGTGAGGTGGGTGCTGGTACTTGGCCCTTATATTGGCCCCCTATCCCTCATCAAACCTCGAGAACTCACACCCCCTTAAAGAGCATTTGAGATTTTATAGGTTTGCTGCTAGTAGCCATTAAAGTGTCTCAAATGGGGATAGTTTTTTCAAATGGTCGTAAAATCTTGTATGCTTCAAGTTTTTAGCTGAATTTTTTTATGCATGCCAACAAAAATACAAGGATCACGTCTGCCAAGTTTGGGACCAAAAATCCTTCTGAAAAAATTTTAAAAAATCCCAAACCGTAAAAAGTTTTGAAAATCATGAAAAATAGACAACGAGTTATCTTGCCATTAAACTTCACGTGAAGGCTTAAGGGACCATTGTATGAATTTACAAGCCATAAAAATGGCATTTGCATGTAGAAATATGAAGATGTGCCTAAACCCACCTACCACCCTATCGATCCATGGCTTGCGCATCCCGTCTCTCTGGCCGGCGTAGTGTCCACCCGCCCGCCCGCACGCTCGTTTCGTCGGTTGGCTTAGGCATACGGAGTTCATTCCCAGTCTAAGAATGGATCAGATTGAGGGTTTCGGTAGCAGGATCGACACCACACAGACGGGGAACCGGCCGATCCCCGGCATACGCATCCCTCCCCTCTAGCCGGCTAAGTGCCCGTACGCTCAATTCATGGGTTGACTTAGGCATACGGAGTTCATTCCCAGTCTAAGCATACGGAGTTCATTCCCAGTCTAAGATCGGACCAGACTGAGGTTTGCGGCAGCACATGCTGGGATCGGGCATGTGCCGGTGCCGCATTTTTCTTCGTCGGGGCACCATCACCGGAGCATCGCCGGAGAACCTGATCGGCGGCATTGGGGTTTCGACGATCGGGGGGCCGGGGGTGTGCACACATGATGTGCGGTGGGTGCTGGTACTTGGCCCTTATATTGGCCCCCTATCCCTCATCAAAGCTCGAGAACTCACACCCCCTTAAAGAGTATTCGAGATTTTACAGGTTTGCTGGCAGTAGCAATTAAAGTCTCTGAAATGGGGACACTTTTTTCAAATGGTCACAAAATCTTGTACACTTCGAGTTTTTATCTGATTTTTTTTATGCATGCCAACAAAAATACAAGGATCACGTCTACCAAGTTTGGGGCCGAAAAACCTTCCGAAAAATTTTTAAAAAATCCCGACCCGTAAAAAGTTTCAAAAATCATGAAAAATAGAAAACGAGTCATCTTGCCATGAAACTTCACGTGAAGGCTTAAGGGACAATTGTATGAATTTACAGGCCATAAAAATGGCATTGGCATGCAGAAATATGAAGATGTACCTAAACCCACCTACCACCCTATCGATCCACGGCTTGCTTATCCTGTCTCTCTGGCCGACGTAGTGCCCGCCCGTTCGTTTCGTCGGTTGGCTTAGGCATACGGAGTTCATTCCCAGTCTAAGACCGGATCAGATGGAGGGTTACGGCAGCACATGCTGCGCTCGGGCATGTGCTGGTGCCGTATTTTTCTTCACCGGGGCACCATCCCCAGAGCATCACCGGAGAACCTGACCGGCGGCATTGGGGTTCCGACGATCGGGGGGGCCGGGGGGTGTGTGCACATGATGTGCGATGGGTGCTGGTACTTGGCCCTTATATTGGCCCCCTATCCCTCATCAAACCTCGAGAACTCACACCACCTTAAAAAGCATTTGGGATTTTACAGGTTTGCTGCCAGTAGCCATTAAAGTGTCTGAAATGGGGAAACTTTTTTCAAATGCTCACAAAATCCTGTACACTTTGAGTTTTTAGCTGAATTTGTTTGTGCATGCCAACAAAAATACGAGGATCACGTCTAACAAGTTTGGGGCCAAAACTCCTTCTGAAAAAATTTTAAAAAATCCCGAACCGTAAAAAGTTTTGAAAATCGTGAAAATAAGAAAACGAGTCGTCTTGCCATGAAACTTCATGTGAAGGCTTAAGGGACCATTGTATGAATTTACAAGCCATAAAAATGGCATTCGCATCTAGAAATGGCATTGGCATGTAGAAATGTGAAGATGTGCCTAAACCCACCTACCACCTTATCGATCCATAGCTTGCGCATCCCGTCTCTCTGGTTGAGGTAGTGCCCGCCCGCCCTTCCGCCCGTTTGTTACGTCGATTGGCTTAGGCATACAGAGTTCATTGCCAGTCTAAGATCGGACCAGACCGAGGGTTTCGGTAGCACATGTTAGGCTCGGGCATGTGCTGGTGCCGTAATTTTCTTTGTCGGCTGAGCGTTCGCACGCTCGTTTCATGGGTTGACTTAGGCATACGGAGTTCATTCCCAGTCTAGGCATACGGAGTTCATTCCCAGTCTAAGATTGGATCGGATTGAGGGTTGCGGTGGGACATGCTGGGCTCGGGCATGTGCTGGTGCTACATTTTTCTTTGTCAGGGCACCATCGCCAGAGCATCGTCGGAGAACCTGACCGACGGCATTAGGGTTCCGATGATTGAGTGGGTCGGGGGGGTGTGCGCACATGATGTGCAATGGGTGCTGGTACTTGGCCCCTATATTTGCCCCCTATCCCTCATCAAACCTCAAGAACTCACACCCCTTAAAGAGCATTTTGAGATTTTACAGGTTTGCTGCCAGTAGCCATTAAAGTGTCTGAAATGGGGACACTTTTTTCAAATGGTTACAAAATCTTGTACACTTCGAGTTTTTAGCTGATTTTTTTTTTGCATGCCAAAAAATAATACAAGGATCATGTCTACTAAGTTTCGAGCCAAAACTCTTTTCAAAAAAATTTTAAAAAATCTCGAACCGTAAAAAGTTTCAAAAATCATGAAAAATAGAAAATGAGTCGTCTTGCCACGAAACTTCACGTGAAGGCTTAAGGGACCATTGTATGAATTTACAAGCCATGAAAATGGCAGCGGCATGCAAAAATATGAAGATGTGCCTAAACCCACCAACCACCCTATCGATCCACGGCTTGCGCATCCCGTCTCTCTAGCCGACGTAGTGCCCGCCCGCTCGATTCGTCGATTAGCTTAGGCATACGGAGTTCATTCCCAGTTTAAGATTGGACCAGACCGAGGGTTACAGCAGCACATGTTGGGCTTGGGCATGTGCTGGTGCCGTAATTTTCTTCGCCGAGGCACCATCACCGGAGAATCGTCGGAGAACCTGGTCGGTGGCGTTGGGGTTCCGACGATCGGGGGGCCGGGGGGGTGTGCGCACATGATGTGCGATTGGTGCTGGTACTTGGCCCTTATATTGGCCCCCTATCCCTCATCAAACCTCAAGAACTCACAGCCCCTTAAAGAGCATTTTAGATTTTACAGGTTTGCTGCCAGTAGCCATTAAAGTGTCTGAAATAGAGACACTTTTTTCAAATGGTCACAAAATCTTGTACACTTCGAGTTTTTAGCTGAATTTTTTTGTGCATGCCAAAAAAAATACAAGGATCACGTTTACCAAGTTTGGGGTAAAAACTCCTTCCAAAAAAAGTTTAAAAAATCCGAAATCGCAAAAAGTTTTAAAAATCATGAAAAATAGAAAATGAGTCATCTTGCCATGAAACTTCACGTGAAGGCGTAAGGGACCATTGTATGAATTTACAAGCCATAAAAATGGCATTGGCATGCAGAAATATGAAGTTGTGCCTAAACCCACCTACAACCCTATCGATCCACAGCTTGAGCATCCCGTCTCTCTGGCCGAAGTAGTGCCCGCCCGCCTGCCCGCCCGTTCGTTTCATCGGTTGGCCTAGGCATACAGAGTTCATTCCCAGTCTAAGATCAGACTAGACCGAGGGTTGTGATACAGGATCGGCAGCATGCAGAGGAGGACCCGGTCGATCCTTGGCTTGCGCATCCCGCCCCTTTGGCCGGTTGAGCACCCGCACACTCATTCCATGGGTTGACTTAGGCATACGGAGTTCATTCCCAGTCTAAGATCAGATCAGACATAGGGTTACGATAGCAAATCCTGGCCTCGAGCATGTGCTGGTGTCGCATTTTTCTTCGTTGGGGCACCATCACCGAAGCATCGCCAGAGAACTTGACCGGCGGCATTGGGGTTCCGGCGATCGGGGGGCCAGGGTGTGTGCGCACATGATGTGCGATGGGTGCTGGTACTTGGCCTTTATATTGGCCTCCTATCCCTCATCAAGCCTCGAGAACTCACACCCCCTTAAAGAGCATTTGAGATTTTACAGGTTTGCTACCAGTAGCCAATTAAAGTGTCTGAAATGGGGACACTTTTTTCAAATGGTTAAAAATCTTGTACACTTCGAGTTTTTAGCTGAATTTTTTTGTGCATGCCAACAAAAATACAAGGATCACGTCTACCAAGTTTGGATCCAAAACTTCTTCCAAAAAAATTTTAAAAAATCCTGAACCGTAAAAAGTTTTGAAAATCCTGAAAATAAGAAAACGAGTCGTCTTGCCATGAAACTTCACGTGAAGGCTTAAGGGACCATTGTATGAATTTAAAAGCCATACAAATGGCATTGGCATGCAGAAATATGAAGATGTGCCTAAACCCACCTACCACCCTATCAATCCACGGCTTGCGCATCCTGTCTGTCTGGCCGGCGTAGTGCCCGCCTGCCCGCCCGCTCGTTTCATTGGTTGGCTTAGGCATACGGAGTTCATTCCCAGTCTAAGATCAGACCGGACCGAGGGTTGCGACAGCACATGCTGGGCTCGGGCATGTGCTGGTGCCGTATTTTTCTTCGCCAGGGCACCATCGCCGGAGCATCGCCGAAGAACCTGACCGACAGCATTGGGGTTTCGACGATCGGGGGGGTCGAGGGTGGTGTGCGTACATGATGTGCGGTGGGTGCTTGTACTTGGCCCTTATATTGGCCCCCTATCCCTCATCAAACCTCGAGAACTCACACCCCTTAAAGAGAATTTGAGATTTTACAGGTTTGCTGCCAGTAGCCATAAAATGGTCACAAAATCTTGTACACTTTGAGTTTTTATCTGAATTTTTTTGTGCATGCCAATAAAAATACAGTGATCATGTCTACCAAGTTTGGGGCCAAATCACCTTCCGAAAAAATTTTAAAAAATCCTAAACTGTAAAAAGTTTCAAAAATCGTGAAAAATAGAAAACGAGTCGTCTTGCCATGAAACTTCACGTGAAGGCTTAAGGGACCATTATATGAATTTACAAGCCATAAAAATGGCATTGGCTTGCAAAAATATGAAGATGTGCTTAAACCCACCTAACAGCCTATCGATCCACGGCTTGCGTATCTCGTCTCTCTGGCCGGCGTAGTGCCCGCCCGCCCTCGTTTCGTCGGTTGGCTTAGGCATACAGAGTTCATTCCTAGTCTAAGATCGGACCGAACCGAGGGTTACGGTACCAAGATCGACAGCACGTAGAGGGGGACCTGGTTGATCCCCGGCTTACGCATCCCACCCCTCTGGTCGGCTGAGCGCCCGCGCGCTCGTTTCATGGGTTGACTTAGGCATACAGAGTTCATTCCTAGTCTAAGCATACGGAGTTCATTCCCAGTCTAAGATCAGACCAGACCAAGGGTTGCGATAGCAAATTCTGGGCTCGAGCATGTGTCGGTGTCGTATTTTTCTTCACCGGGGCACCATCGCCAGAGCATCACCGGAGAACCTGACCGGCGGCATTGGGGTTTCGATGATCGGGGGGCCGGGGGGTTTTCGCACGTGATGTGTGGTGGGTGCTGGTAATTGGCCCTTATATTGGCCTCCTATCCCTCATCAAACCTTGAGAACTCACACCCCCTTAAAGAGCATTTGAGATTTTACAGGTTTGCTGCTAGTAGCCATTAAAGTGTCTCAAATGGGGATAGTTTTTTCAAATGGTCACAAAATCTTGTACACTTCCAGTTTTTAGCTGAATTTTTTTACGCATTCCGACAAAAATACAAGGATCATGTCTACCAAGTTTGGGACCAAAACTCTTTCTGAAAAAATTTTAAAAAATCTTGAACCGTAAAAAGTTTTGAAAATCGTGAAAAATAGAAAACGAGTTGTCTTGCCATGAAACTGAACGTGAAGGCTTAAGGGACCATTGTATGAATTTACAAGACATAAAAATGGCCTTGGCACACAGAAATATGAAGATGTGCCCAAACCCACCTACCACCCTATCGATCCACGACTTGCGCATCCCGTCTCTCTGGCCGATGTAGTGCCCGGCCGCCTGCCTGTACGCTCGTTTTGTCGGTTGGCTTAGGCATACGGAGTTCATTCCCAGTCTAAGATCAGATCAGATCGAGGGTTGCGGTAGCAGGATCGGCAGCACGCAAAGGGGGACCCGGCCAATCGCCGGCTTATGCATCCCTCCCCTCTGGCCGACTGAGCACCCGCACGCTCATTTCGTGGGTTGACTTAGGCATACGGAGTTCATTCCCAGTCTAAGATCGAACCGGACCGAGGGTTGCGGCAGCACATGCTGGGCTCGAACATGTGCTGGTACCGTATTTTTCTTCGTCGTGGCACCATCACCGGAGCATCGTCGGAGAACCTGACCGGCGGCACTGGAGTTCCGGTGATCGAGGGGCCTGGGGGGTGTGCGCACAAGATGTGTGATGGGTGCTAGTACTTGGCCCTTATATTGGCCCCTTATCCCTCATCAAACCTCGAGAATTTACACCCCCTTAAAGAGCATTTGAGATTTTACAAGTTTGCTGCCAGTAGCAATTAATGTGTTTGAAATGGGGACACTTTTTTCAAATGGTCACAAAATCTTGTACACTTTGAATTTTTAGCTGAATTTTTTTGTGCATGCCATCAAAAATAGAAGGATCATGTCTACCAAGTTTTTTGCCAAAACTCCTTCCAAAAAAATTTCCAAAAATCCCGAACCGTAAAAAGTTTCAAAAATCATGAAAAATAGAAAACGAGTCGTCTTGCCATGAAACTTCACGTGAAGGCTTAAGGGACCATTGTATGAATTTACAAGCGTAAAATTGGCATTGGCACACAAAAATATGAAGATGTGCCTAAACCCACCTGCCACCCTATCGATCCGTGGCTTGTGCATCCCGTCTCTCTGGTTAGCGTAGGGACCGCCCGTCCGCCCGTCCGCTCGTTTCGTCGGTTGGCTTAGGCATACAGAGTTCATTCACAGTCTAAGATCAGATCGGACTGAAGGTTGTGGCAGCAGGATCGGTAGCACCGAGAGTGGGACCCGATCGATCCCTGACTTGTGCATCCCGCCCCTTTGGCGGGCTGAGTGCCCGCACACTCGTTTCGTGGGTTAACTTAGGCAGACAGAGTTCATTCCCAGTCTAAGATCGGACTGGACCGAGGGTTGCGGCTGCACATACTGGGCTCGAGCATGTGCTGGTGCCACATTTTTCTTCGTCGGGGCACCATCGCCGGAGCATCGCCAGAGAACCTGATCGGAGGCATCGGGGTTCCGACGATCGGGGGGGCCGGGGGGTGTGTGCACATGATGTGCGATGGGTGCTGGCACTTGGCCCTTATATTGGCCCCCTATCCCTCATCAAACCTTGAGAACTCACACCCCCTTAAAGAGCATTTGAGATTTTACAGGTTTGCTGCCAGTAGCCATTAAAGTGCCCGAAATGGGGACACTTTTTTCAAATGGTCCCAAAATCTTGTACACTTTAAATTTTTAGCTGAATTTTTTTGTGCATGCCAACAAAAATAGAGGGATCATGTCTACACCTTTTGGGGCCAGAACTCCTTCCAAAACAATTTTAAAAAATCCCGAACCGCAAAAAGTTTTGAAAATTGTGAAAAATAGAAAACATGTCGTCTTGCCATGAAACTTCAAGTGAAGGCTTAAGGGACCGTTGTATGAATTTACAAGCCATAAAAATGGCATTGGCATGTAGAAATATAAAGATGTGCCTAAACCCATCTACCACCCTATCGATCCATGGCTTGCGCATCCCATCTCTCTGGCCGGCGTAGTGCCAGCCCGCCCGCCCGTCTGTTCATTTCATCAGCTGGCTTAGGCATACGGAGTTCATTCTGAGTCTAAGAATGGATCAGACCGAGGGTTACGATAGTAGGATCAGCAGCACGTAAAGGGGGACCCGACCGATCCCCGACTTGTGCATCCCGGCCCTCTGGCCGACTGAGCGCCTGCACGCTCATTCTGTGGGTTGACTTAGGCATACGGAGTTCATTTCCAGTCTAAGCATACAGAGTTCATTCCCAGTCTAAGATCGGAATGGACCAAGGGTTACGACAGCACATGCTATGCTCGGGCATGTGCTGGTGCCGCATTTTTCTTTGCCGGGGCACCATCGTCGGAGCATCATCGGAGAACCTGACCCGCGGCACTGGGGTTCCGACGATCTGGGGGGCCGGGGGGGTGTGCGCACATGATGTGCGATGGGTGCTGGCACTTAGCCCTTATATTGGCCCCCTATATATCATCAAACCTCGAGAACTCACACCCCCTTAAATAGCATTTGAGATTTTACAGGTTTGCTGCCAGTAGCCATTAAAGTATCTGAAATGGGGACACTTTTATCAAATGGTCACAAAATCTTGTACACTTCGAGTTTTTAGTTGAATCGTTTTATGCATGCCAACAAAAATACAAGGATCACGTCTACCAAGTTTGGGGCTAAAAATCCTTCTAAAAAAATTTAAAAAAATCTCGAGCTGCTAAAAGTTTCAAAAATCATGAAAAATAGAAAATGAGTCGTCTTGCCATGAAACTCCACGTGAAGGCTTAAGGGACCATTGTATGAATTTACAAGCCATAAAAATAGCATTTGCATGCAAAAAGATGAAGATGTGCCTAAACGCACTTGCTACCCTATCAATCCACAGCTTGCGCATCCCGTCTCTCTGGTCGACGTAGTGCCCGCCCGCCCGCCCAACCGCTCGTTTCGTCGGTTGGCTTACACATACGGAGTTCATTCGCAGTCTAAGATTGGACCGGATTGAGGGTTACGGTAGCATGAATGGCAGCATGTAGTGGGGGACCCGGTCGATCCCCGGCTTGCGCATCCCGCCCCTCTGGGCGACTGAACGCCTGAATGCTCATTTCATGGGTTGACTTACGTATACGGAGTTCATTCCTAGTCTAAGCATATGGAGTTCACTCCCAGTCTAAGATCGGATTGGACCGAGGGTTGCGGTAGCACATGCTGGGCTTGGGTATGTGCTGGTGCCGCATTTTTCTTCGTCGGGGTGCCATCGCTAGAGCATCACCGGAGAACCTGACCGGCGGCATTGGAGTTCCGACGATCGGGGGGGCCGGGGGGTGTGCGCACATGATGTGCGATGGGTGCTGCTACTTGGCCCTTATATTGGCCCCCTATCCCTCATCAGACCTCGAGAACTCACACCCCCTTAAAGAGCATTTGAGATTTTACAGGTTTGCTGCCAGTAGCCATTAAAGTGTCTAAAATGGGGACACTTTTTTCAAATGGTCACAAAATCTTGTACACTTCGAGTTTTTAGCTGAATCTATTTGCACATGGCAAAAAAAATATATGGATCATGTCTACCAAGTTTGGGGCCAAAACTCCTTTTGAAAAAATTTTAAAAAATCCCGAACCATAAAAAGTTTCAAAAATCGTGAAAAATAGAAAACGAGTCATCTTGCCATGAAACTTCACGTGAAGGCTTAAGGGACCATTGTATGAATTTACAAGCCATAAAAATGGAATTGGCACGTAGAAATATGAAGATGTGCCTAAACCCACCTACCACCCTATCGATCCACGGCTTGCACATCCCGTTTCTTTGGCCGACGTAGTGCCCACCCGCCCGCCCGTCCACTCGTTTCGTTGGTTGGCTTAGGCATACGGAGTTCATTCCCAGTCTAAGATCAGACTGAACCAAAGGTAATGGCAACAAGATCGACAGCACATAAAGGGGGACCCGATCGATCCCCGGCTTGCGCATCCCGCCCCTCTGGCCGGCTGAGCGCCCGTATGCTTGTTTCATGGGTTGACTTAGGCATACGGAGTTCATTCCCAGTCTAAGCATATGGAGTTCATTCCCAGTCTAAAATCGGACCGGACCGAGGGTTTCGGCAGCACATGCTGGGCTCAGGCATGTGCTGGTGTCACATTTTTCTTCACCGGGGCACCATCGTCGGAGCATCGCCGGAGAACCTGACCAACGACATTGGGGTTCGGACGATCGAGAGGGCCGGGGGGGTGTGCGCACATGATGTGTGATGGATGGTGGTACTTGACCCTTATATTGGGCTCCTATCCCTCATCAAACCTTGAGAACTCACACCCCCTTAAAGAGCATTTGAGATTTTACAGGGTTGCTGCCAGTAACCGTTACAGTGTCTGAAATGGGGACACATTTTTCAAATGGTCACAAAATCTTGTACACTTCGAGTTTTTAACTTAATTTTTTTGTTCAAGCCAACAAAAATACAAGGATCACGTCTACCAAGTTTGGGGCCAAAACTCTTTCCGAAAAATTTAAAAAAATCCTGAACCACAAAAAGTTTTAAAAATCGTGAAAAATAAAAAATGAGTCGTCTTGCCATGAAACTTCACATGGAGGCTTAAGGGACCGTTGTATGAATTTACAAGCCATAAAAATGGCATTGGCACGCAGAAATATGAAGATATACCTAAACCCACCTACTGCCCTATCGATCCACGGCTTGCGCATCCCGTCTCTCTGGCCGACGTAGTGCCCACCCGCCCGCTCGTTTCGTCGGTTGGCTTAGGCATACAGAGTGCATTCCCAATCTAAGATCAGACCAAACTGAGGGTTGCGGCAGTAGGATTAGCAACATGCAAAGGGGGACCCGATCGACCCCCGGCTTGCCCATCCTGCCCCTCTGGCCGGCTGAGTGCCCGCACGCTCGTTTCGTGGGTTGACTTACCCATACAGAGTTCATTCCCAGTCTAAGCATACGGAGTTCATTCCCAGTCTAAGATCGGATCGGACCAAGGGTTGCGACAACACATGCTGCATGCGGGCATGTGCTGGTGCCGTATTTTTCTTCGCCGGGGCACCATCGTCGGAACATCATCGAAGAACTTGACCTGCGGCATTAAGGTTCCGGATATCAAGGGGGTCAGGGGGGTCTGCGTACATGATATGCGATGGGTGCTAGTACTTGGCCGTTATATTGGCCCCCTATCCCTCATCAAACCTTGAGAACTCACACCCCCTTAAAGAGCATTTGAGATTTTACAGGTTTGCTGCCAGTAGACATTAAAATGTCTGAAATGGCACACTTTTTTCAAATGGTGACAAAATCTTGTACACTTCGAGTTTTTAGCTAAATTTTTTTGTGCATGCCAACAAAAATACAAGGATCACGTCTACCAAGTTTGGGGCCAAAACTCCTTCTAAAAAAAGTTTGAAAAATTCTAAACCGCAAAAAGTTTCAAAAATTGTGAAAAATAAAAAATGAGTCGTCTTGCCATGAAACTTCACGTGAAGGATTAAGGGACCATTTTAGGAATTTACAAGCCATAAAAATGGTATTGGCACTAGAAATATGAAGATGTGCCTAAACCCACCTACCACCTTATCGATCCACGGCTTGCGCATCCCTCCCCTCTGGCCGGCTGAGCGCCCGCACGCTCGTTTCGTGCGTTGACTTAGGCATACGGAGTTCATTCCTTTTCTAAGCATACGGAGTTCATTCCCAGTCTAAGCATACGGAGTTCATTCCCAGTCTAAGCATACGGAGTTCATTCCCAGTCTAAGATCAGACCAGATCGAGGGTTACGACAGCACATGCTGGGCTCAGGCATGTGCTGGTGCCGTATTTTTCTTCGTCGGGGCACCATTGTCGGAGCATCGTCGGAGAACCTGAACGATGACATTGGGGTTCCGACGATCGGGGGGGTCGGGGGGTGTGCGCACATGATGTGCGATGGGTGCTGGTACTTGGCCCATATGTTGGCCCCCTATCCCTCATCAAACCTCAAGAATCACAGCCCCTTAAAGAACATTTGAGATTTTACAGGTTTGCTGCCAGTAGCCATTAAAGTGTCTAAAATAGGGACACTTTTTTTACATGATCACAAAATGTTGTACACTTCCAGATTTTAGCTGAATTTTTTTGTGCCTCCCAACAAAAATATAAGCATCACGTCTAAAAATTTTAGGGCCAAAACTCCTTCCAAAAAAATTTTAAAAAATCCTGAACCATAAAAAGATTCAAAAATCGTGAAAAATAGAAAATGAGTCGTCTCGCCATGAAACTTCACGCAAAGGTGTAAGGGACCATTGTATGATTTTACAAGCCATAAAAATGGCATCGGCATGCAAAAATATGAAGATGTGCCTAAACTCACCTACCACCCTATCGATCCACGACTTGTGCATCTCGTCTTTTTGTTCGGCGTAGTGCCTGCCCAACCGCCCGCCTGCTTGTTTCATCGATTGGCTTAGGCATACGGAGTTCATTCCCAGTCTAAGATCGGACCAAATTAAGGGTTACGGCAACAAAATTGACAGCATGTAGAGGGGGACCCAGCCGATCCCCGGCTTACGCATCCCGCCCCTTTGGCCGGCTGAGCGCCCGCACACTCGTTTCATGGGTTGACCTAGGCATACAGAGTTCATTCCCAGTCTAAGCATAGGGAGTTCATTCCCAGTCTAAGATCAAACCAGACAGAGGGTTGCAGCAGCACATACTGGGCTTGGGCATGTGCTGGTGCCGCATTTTTCTTCGCTGGGGCACGATCGCCGGAGCCTCGTAGGAGAACCTGACCGGCGGCATTGGGGTTCCGACGATCGGGGGTTTCAGGGGGGTGTGCGCACATGATGTACGATGGGTGCTGGTACTTGGCCCGTATATTGGCCTCCTATCCCTCATCAAAATTTGAGAACTCACACCCCCTTAAAGAGCATTTGAGATTTTACAGGTTTGCTGTCAGTAGCCATCAAAGTGTCTGAAATGGGGATACTTTTTTCAAATGATCACAAAATCTTGTACACTTCAAGTTTTTAGCTGAATTTTTTTGTGCATGCCAGAAAAAATACAAGGATCATGTCTACCAAGTTTGGGGACAAAAATCCTTTTGAAAAAATTTTAAAAAATCTCAAACCGTAAAAAGTTTTGAAAATCGTGAAAAAGAGAAAACGAGTCGTCTTGCCATGAAACTTCAGGTGAAGGCTTAAGGGACCATTGTATGAATTTACAAGCCATAAAAATGGCATTGGCACACAGAAATATGAAGATATCCCTAAACCCACCTACCACCCTAACGATTGACAGCTTGCGCATCTCGTCTCTCTAGCCGGTGTAGTGCCCGCTCGCCCGCTCATCCGCTCGTTTCGTCAGTTTGCTTAGGCATATGGAGTTATTCCCAGTCTAAGATCAGATCAGACCGAGGGTTGTGGTAGCAGGATTGGCAGCATGCAGAGGGGGACCCGGCCGATCCCTGGCTTGCGCATCCCACCTCTCTGGCCGGCTGAGCGCCCGCACGCTCGTTTCGTGGGTTGACTTTGGCATACGGAGTTCATTCCCAGTCTAAGCATACGGAGTTAATTCCCAGTATAAGATCGGACCGGACCGAGGGTTGCAACAGCACATGCTAGGCTCGGGCATGTGCTGGTGCCACATTTTTCTTCGTCGGGGCACCATCGTCGGAGCATCGCCGGAGAACCTGACCGACGGTATTGGGGTTCCAACGATCGGGGGGGCTGGGGGGTGTGCGAACATGACGTGCGATGAGTGCTGGTACTTGGCCCTTATATTGGCCCCCTATCCCTCATCAAACCATGAGAACTCACACCCCCTTAAAGAGCATTTGAGATTTTATAGGTTTGCTTCCAGTAGCCATTAAAGTGTCTGAAATGGGGACACTTTTTTCAAATGGTCACAAAATCTTGTACACTTTGAGTTTTTAGCTGAATTCCTTTGTGCATGTCAACAAAAATACAAGGATCACGTCTACCAAGTTTGGGGTCAAAAATCCTTCTGAAAAAATTTTAAAAAATCTTGAACCGTAAAAAGTTTCAAAAATAATGGAAAATAAAAAACGAGTCGTCTTGCCATGAAACTTCACGTGAAGGCTTAAGGGACCATTGGATGAATTTAAAAGTCATAAAAATGGCATTGACACACAAAAATATGAAGATGTGCCTAAACCTACCAACCACCCTATCGATCCACGGCTTGCGCATCCCGTCTCTCTGGCTGGCGTAGTGCTCGCCCGCCCGTCCGCTCGTTTCGTCGGTTGGCTTAGGCATATGGAGTTCATTCTCAGTCTAAGATCAGATCAGACTGAGGGTTGCAGCAGTAGGATCAGCAGCACCCAAAGGGGGACCTGGCCGATCCCCGGCTTGCGCATCCCGCCCCTCTGGCCTGCTGAGTGCCTGCACGCTCGTTTCGTGGCTTGACTTTGGCATACGGAGTTCATTCTTAGTCTAAGATCGGACCGGACCGAGGGTTGCGACAGCACATGCTGGGCTCAGGCATGTGCTGGTGTCACATTTTTCTTCATTGGGGCACCATCATCGAAGCATCGCCAAAGAACCTGACCGACAGCATTGGGGTTTCGGCGATCGGGGGGCTGGGGGTTGTGCGCACATGATGTGCAAAGGGTGCTGGTACTTGGCCCTTATATTGGCCCCCTATCCCTCATCAAACCTTGAGAACTCACACCCCCTTAAAGAGCATTTGAGATTTTATAGGTTTGCTGCCAGTAGCCATTAAAGTGTCTGAAATGGGGATACTTTTTTCAAATGGTGACAAAATCTTGTACACTTCGAGTTTTTAGCTGAATATTTTTTTGCATGCCAACAAAAATAAAAGGATCACGACTACCAAGCTTGGGGCCACAACTCCTTCTGAAAAAATTTTAAAAAATCCCGAACCGCAAAAAGTGTTGAAAATCGTGAAAAATAAAAAATGAGTCGTCTTGCCATGAAACTGCAGGTGAAGGCTTAAGGGACCATTGTATGAATTTACAGGCCATAAAAATGGCATTGGCACACAGAAATATGAAGATGTCCCTAAACCCACCTACCACCCTATCGATCCATAGCTTGCGCATCTCGTGTCTCTAGCCGACGTAGTGCCCGCCCGCCCGTCCGCTCGTTTCATCGGTTGGCTTAGGCATACAGAGATAATTCCCAATCTAAGATCGGACTGGATCAAAGGTTGCGGTAGCAGGATCGGCAGCACCCAGAGGGGAACCCGACCGATCCTCGGCTTGCGCATCCCGCCCCTCTGGCCGGCTGTGCGCCCGCACACTCGTTTTGTTAGTTGACTGAGGCATACGGAGTTCATTCCCAGTCTAAGCATACGGAGTTCATTCTCAGTCTAAGATCAGATCAGACCGAGGATTGTGGCAGCACATGCTGGGCTCGGGCATGTGCTGGTGCGGCATTTTTCTTCACCGGGGCACCATCGTCGAAGCATCGTCGGAGAACCTGACCGACGGCATTCCGACGATCGGGGGGGCTGGGGGGTGTGCGCACATGATGTGCGATGGGTGCTGGTACTGGGCCCTTATATTGGCCCCCTATCCCTCATCAAACCTCGAGAACTCACACCCCCTTAAAGACCATTTGAGATTTTACAGGTTTGCTGCCAGTAGCCATTAAAGTGTCTGAAATGGGGACACTTTTTTCGAATGGTCACAAAATCTTGTACACTTCGAGTTTTTAGCTGATTTTTTTTGTGCATGCCAATAAAAATACAAGGATCACGTCTACCAAGTTTTGGGCCAAAAATCATTCCGAAAAAATTTTAAAAAATCCTGAACCGCAAAAAGTTTCAAAAATCATGAAAAATAGAAAACGAGTCGTCTTGCCATGAAACTTTACGTGAAGGCTTAAGGGACCATTGTAGGAATTTACAAGCCATTAAAATGGCATTGGCATGCAAAAATATGAAGATATGGCTAAACCCACCTACCACCCTATCGATCCACGACTTGCACATCCTCTCTCTTTGGCCGGCGTAGTGCCCGCCTGCCCGCCCGCTCGCTCGTTTCATCTGTTGGCTTAGGCATACGGAGTTCATTCCCAGTCTAAGATCAGACCATACCGAGGGCTATGGGAGTAGGCTCGATAGCACGTAGAGTGGGACCCGATCGATCCCCGGCTTGCGCATCCCGCCCCTCTGGCTGGCTGAGCGCCCGCACGCTTGTTTCGTGGGTTGACTTAGGCATACGGAGTTCATTCCCAGTTTAAGATCGGCCCAGACCGAGGGTTGCAGCAGCACATGCTGGGCTCAGGCATGTGCTGGGGCTGCATTTTTCATCTCCAGGGCACCATCATCAAAGCATCACCGGAGAACCTGACCGGCGGTGTTGGGTTCCGGCGATCGGGGGGGTCGGCGGGGGGTGTGCGCACATGATGTGCGATGGGTGCTGGTACTTGGCCCTTATATTGGCCCTCTATCCCTCATCACACCTCGAGAACTCACACCCCCTTAAAGAGCATTTCAGATTTTACAAGTTTGCTGCCAGTAGCCATTAAAGTCTCTGAAATGGGGACACTTTTTTCAAATGGTCACAAAATCTTGTACACTTCGATTTTTTAGTTGAATTTTTTTGTGCATGCCAAAAAAAATACAAGGATCACGTCTACCAAGTTTGGGGCCAAAAATTCTTCCGAAAAAATTTTAAAACATCCTGAACCATAAAAAGTTTTAAAAATCGTGAAAAATAGAAAATGAGTCGTCTTGCCATGCAACTTCACGTGAAGGCTTAAGGGACCATTGTATGAATTTACAACCCATAAAAATGGCATTGCCATGCAGAAATATGAAGATGTGCCTAAACCCACCAACCACCCTATCGATCCACGGCTTGCGTATCGCGTCTCTCTGGCCGGTATAGTGCTCGCTCACCTGCCTACCCATTCGTTTTATCGGTTGGCTTAGGCACACGGAGTTCATTACCAGTCTAAGATCGGACCAGACCGATGGTTGCTGCAGCACATGCTCGGCTCGAGCATGTTCTGGTGCCGTATTTTTCTTCATCGGGGCACCATCGTCGAAGCATCGTCGGAGAACCTGACCGACGGCATTGGGGTTCCGACGATCGAGGGGGCCGGGGGGGTGTGCGCACATGATGTGTGATGGGTGCTAGTACTTGGCTCTTATATTGGCCCCCTGTCCCAAATCAAACCTCGAGAACTCACACCCCTTTAAGGAGCATTTGAGATGTTACAGGTTTGCTGCCAATAGCCATTAAAGTGTCTGAAATGGGGACACTTTTTTGAAATGGTCGCAAAATCTTGTACACTTCAAGTTTTTAGCTGATTTTTTTTTGTGCCTGCCAAAAAATCACGTCTACCAAGTTTGTGGCCAAAACTCCGTCCAAAAAAATTTTAAAAAATCCCAAACCGTAAAAAGTTTTGAAAATCGTGAAAAATAGAAAACGAGTCGTCTTGCCATGCAACTTCATGAGAAGGCTTAAGGGACCATCGTATGAATTTACAAGCCATAAAAATGGCATTTGCATGTAGAGATATGAAGATGTGCCTAAACCCACCTACCACCCTATCGATGCCTGGCTTGCGCATCCCGTCTTTTTGGCTGGCGTAGTGCCCGCCCGCCCGCCCGCCGGCTCTTTTTGTCGGTTGCCATAGGCATACGGAGTTTGTTCCCAGTCTAAGATCGAAGTAGACCGAGGGTTGCGGCAGCACATACTGGGCTCGGGCATGTGCCGGTGTCGTATTTTTCTTCACCGGGGCACCATCACCAGAGCATCGTCGGAGAACCTAACCGGTGGCATTGGGGTTCCGACAATCGGAGGGGTCGGGGGGGTGTGCGCACATGATGGGCAATGGGTGCTGGTACTTGGCCCTTATATTGGCCCCCTATCCCTCATCAAACCTCGAGAACTCACACCCCCTTAAAGAGCATTTGAGATTTTACAGGTTTGTTGCCAGTAGCCATTAAAGTGTATGAAGTGGGGACACTTTTTTCAAATGGTCACAAAATCTTGTACACTTTGAGTTTTTGGCTGAATTTTTTTGTGCATGCCACCAAAAATACAAGGATCACGTCCACCAAGTTTGGATTCCAAAACTCTTCCTGAAAAAATTTTAAAAAATCTCAAACTACAAAAAGTTTCAAAATAATGAAAAATAGAAAATGAGTCGTCTTGCCATTAAAGTTCACGTGAAGGCTTAAGGGACCATTGTATGAATTTACAAGCCATAAAAAAGGCATTGGCACGCAGAAATATGAAGATGTGCCTAAATCCACCTACCACCCTATCGATCCACAGCTTGCACATCCTGTCTCTCTGGCTGACGTGGTGCTCGCGCGCCCACCCTCCCGTTCATTTCGTCGGTTGGCTTACGCATGCGGAGTTCATTCCCAGTCTAAGATCAGGCTAGACCGAGGGTTGCGGCCACAGGATCAGCAGCACGTAGAGGGGACCCGGCTGAACCCCGGCTTATGCATCCCGCCCCTTTGGCCAGTTGAGCACCCGCACGCTCATTTCGTGGGTTGACTTAGGCATACGGAGCTCATTCCCAGTCTAGGCATACGGAGTTCATTCCCAGTCTAAGATTGGATCAGACCGAGGGTTACGGTGGCACATGCTGGGCTCGTGCATTTGCTGGTGCCGCATTTTTCTTCGTCGGGTCAGCATCACTGGAGAACCTGACCGGCGGCATTGGGGTTTCGGCGATCAAGGGGGTCGGGGGGGTGTGCGGACATGATTTGCGATGGGTGCTGGTACTTGGCCGTTATTGTGGCCCCCTATCCCTCATCAAACCTCGAGAACTCACACCCCATTAAAGAGCATTTGAGATTTTACAGGTTTCCTGCCAGTAGTCATTAAAGTGTCTGAAATGGGGACACTTTTTTCAAATGGTCACAAAATCTTGTACGCTCCGAGTTTTTAGCTGAATTTTTTTGTGCATACCAAACAAAATAGAGGGATCACGTCTACCAAGTTTGGTTCCAAAACTCCTTCTAAAAAAATATTGAAAAATCCTAAACTGCAAAAAGTTTCAAAAATTGTGAAAAATAGAAAATAAGTCATCTTGCCATGAAACTTCATGTGAAGGCTTAAGGGACCATTGTATGAATTTGCAAGTCATAAAAATGGCATTGGCATGCAGAAATATGAAGATGTGCCTAAACCCACCTACCACCCTATCGATCCATGGCTTGCGCATCCCATCTCTCGACCGACATAGTGCCCGGCCGCCCGTCCGCCCGTTTGTTTCTTCGGTTGGCTTAGGCATACGGAGTTCATTCCCAATCTAAGATCGGACCGGATCGAGGGTTGCGGCTGCAGGATTGGTAGCATGCAGAGAGGGACCCGACCGATCCCCGGCTTGCGGATCCTACCCCTCTGGTCAGCTGAGCGCTCGCACGCTCGTTTCATGGGTTGACTTAGGCATACAGAGTTCATTCCCAGTCTGAAATTGGCCCGACGATTGGGGTTCTGGCGATCGGGGGGGCCGGGGGGTGTGCGCACATGATGTGCGGTGGGTGCTGGTACTTGGCCCTTATATTGGCCCCCTATCCCTCATCAAACCTCGAGAACTCACACCCCCTTAAAGAGCATTTGAGATTTTACAATTTTGCTGCCAGTAGCCATTAAAGTGTCTGAAATGGGGACACTTTTTTCAAATGGTCACAAAATCTTGTACACTTCGAGTTTTTAGCTAAGTTTTTTTATGCATGCCATAAAATATATAAGGATCACGTCTACCAAGTTTAGTGCCAAAACTCCTTCCGAAAAAATTTTAAAAAATCCAGAACCGCAAAAGGTTTCAAAAATTGTGAAAAATAGAAAACGACTCGTCTTACCATGAAAGTTCACGTGAAGGCTTAAGGGACCATTGTATGAATTTACAAGCCATAAAAATGGCATTGGCATGCAAAAATATGAAGATGTGCCTAAGCCCACCTCCCACCCTATCTATCCACGGCTTGCACATCCCGTCTCTCTGGCCAGCGTAATGCCCGCCCGCCCACCCACATGTTTCATTGGTTGGCTTAGGCATACGGAGTTCATTCCCAGTCTAAGATCGGACCAGACTGAGGGTTACGGCAGCAGGATCGGTAGCACGTAGAGGGGCACCTGGTCGATCCCTGGCTTGCACATCTCACCCTGCTGGCCGACTGAGCGCCCGCACGCTCGTTTCGTGGGTTCACTTAGGCATACGAAGTTCATTCGCAGTCCAAGCATACGGAGTTCATTCCCAGTTTAAGATCAGACTGGACCGAGGGTCAAGGCAGCACATGCTGGGCTCGGGCATGTGCTGGTGCCGCATTTTTCTTCGCCAGGGCACCATCACCGGAGCATCGTCGGTGATCCTGACCGGCGGCATTGGGGTTCCGACGATCGGGGGGCTGGGGGGAGTGCGCACATGATGTGTGATGGGTACTGGTACTTGGCCCTTATATTGGCCCCCTATCCCTCATCAAACCTCGAGAACTCACACCCCCTTAAAGAGCATTTGAGATTTTACAGGTTTGCTGCCAATAGCCATTAAAGTGTCTGAAATGGGGACACATTTTTCAAATGGTCACAAAATCTTGTACACTTCGAGTTTTTAGCTGAATTTTTTTGTGCATGCCAACAAAAATACAAGGATCACGTCTACCAAGGTTTTAGCCAAAGCTCCTTACAAAAAAATTTTACAAAATCCCAAATCGTAAAAAGTTTCAAAAATCGAGAAAAATAGAAAACGAGTCGTCTTGCCATTAAACTTGACGTGATGGCTTAAGGGACCATTGTATGAATTTACAAGCCATAAAAATGGCATTAGCATGCAAAAATATGAAGATGTGCCTAAACCCACCTACCACCCTATCGATCCACGGCTTGCGCATCTCGTCTCTCTGGCCGGCGTAGTGCCCGCCTGCCCGCCCACTCGTTTCGTCAGTTCGCTTAGGCATACGGAGTTCATTCCCAGTCTAAGATCAGACCAAACCGATGACTGCGGTAGTAGGATTGACAGCACGTAGAGGGGGACTCGGCCGATCCCTAGCTTGCGCGTCCCGCCCCTCTGGCCGGCTAAGCGCCCACACACTCATTTCGTGTGTTGACTTAGGCATACGGAGTTCATTCCCAGTCTAAGCATACGGAGTTCATTCCCAGTCTAAGATCGGACCGGACCGAGGGTTGCGAAAGCACATGCTGGGCTCGAGCATGTGCTGGTACTGCATTTTTCTTCGTCAGGGCACCATCGCCGGACCATCGCCTGGAACCTGACCGATGGAATTAGGGTTCTGACGATCGGGGGGGCCTGGGGGTGTGCGCGCATGATGTGCGGTGGGTGCTGGTACTTGGTCCTTATATTGGCCCCCTATCCCTCATCAAACCTCGAGAACTCACACCCCCTTAAAGAGCTTTTGAGATTTTACAGGTTTGCTGCCAGTAGCCATTAAAGTGTCTGAAATGGGGACACTTTTTTCAAATGGTCACAAAATCTTGTACACTTCGAGTTTTTAGCTGAATTCTTTTGTGCATGCCAACAAAAATACAAGGATCACGTCTACCCAGTTTGGGGCCAAAACACCTTTCGAAAAATTTTGAAAAATCCTGAACCGTAAAAAGTTTCAAAAATTGTGAAAAATAGAAAACGAGTCGTCTTGCCGTGAAACTTCACGTGCAGGCTTAAGGGACCATTGTATGAATTTACAAGCCATAAAAATGGCATTGGCATGCAAAAATATGAAGATGTGCCTAAACACACCTTCCACCCTATCGATCCACGGCTTGCGTATCCTCTTTCTCTGGCCGGCGTAGTGCCCCGCTCGTTTCGTCGCTTGGCTTAGGCATACGGAGTTCATTCCCAGTCTATGATCGGAGCGGACCAAGGGTTGCAGCACCAAGATCGACAGCATGCAGAGGGGGACCCGACCGATCCCCGGCCTGCGCATCCCGCCCCTCTGGTCGGCTGAGCACCCGTACGCTCGTTTCGTGGGTTGACTTAGGCATACGGAGTTCATTCCCAGTCTAAGCGTACAGAGTTCATTCCCAGTCTAAGATCGGACTGGATCGAGGGTTGCAGTAATAGATGCTGGGCTCGGGCATGTGTTGGTGCTGCATTTTTCTTCGCAGGGGCACCATCACCGGAGCATCGCCGAAGAACCTGACCGACGGCATTTTGGTTCCGACGATCAGGGGGGCCGGGGGGTGTGCGCACATGATGTGCAATGGGTGCTGGTACTTGGCCCTTATATTGGCCCCCTATCCCTCATCAAACCTTGAGAACTCACTCCCCCTTAAAGAGCATTTGAGATTTTACAGGTTTGCTGCCAGTAGTCATTAAAGTGTCTGAAATGGGGACACTTTTTTCAAATGGTCACAAAATCTTGTACACTTCGAGTTTTTAGCTGAATGTTTTTGTGCATGCCAACAAAAATACAAGGATCACGTCTACCAAGTTTGCGGCCAAAAATCCATCCGAAAAAATTTTAAAAAATCTAGAACCGCAAAAAGTTTCAAAAATCGTGAAAAATATAAAACGAGTCGTCTTGCCGTGAAACTTCACGTGAAGGCTTAAGGGACCATTGTATGAATTTACATGCCATAAAAATGGCATTGGCACGTAGAAATATGAAGATGTGCCTAAACCCACCTACCACCCTATCGATCCACGGCTTGCGCATCCTGTCTCTCTGGCTGGCGTAGCGCCCGCCCGTCCGCCCCTCCGCTCGTTTCGTCGGTTCGCTTAGGCATACGGAGTTCATTCCAGTCTAAGATCAGATCAGACTGAGGGTTACGGTAGCAGGATTGGCAGCACACAGAGGGGGACTTGACCGATCCCCGGCTTGCGCATCCCGCCCCTCTGGTCGACTGCGCCCCCGTACGCTCGTTGCATGGGTTGGCTTAGGCTTGCAGAGTTCATTCCCAGTCTAAGCATACGGAGTTCATTCCCAGTCTAAAATCAGACCAAACCGAGGGTTACGACAGCACATGCTAGGCTCGGGCATGTGGTGGTGCCGCGTTTTTTTCGTCGGGGCACCATCACCGGAGCATCGTCGGAGAACCTGACCGGCGGCATTGGGTTTCTGGTGATCGAGGGGGTCGGGGGGTGTGCACACATGATATGAGATGGGTGCTGGTACTTGGCCCTTATATTGGCCCCCTATCTCTCATCAAACCTTGAGAACTCACACGCCCTTAAAAAGCATTTGAGATTTTACGGGATTGCTTCCAGTAGCTATTAAAGTGTCTGAAATGGGGACACTTTTTTCAAATGGTCACAAAATCTTGTACACTTCAAGTTTTTGGCTCAATTTTTTTGTGCATGCCAAAAAAAATACAAGGATCACGTCTACCAAGTTTGGGGACAAAACTCCTTCTGAAAAAATTTTAAAAAATCTCAAACCACAAAAAGTTTCAAAAATCGTGAAAAATAGAAAACGAGTCGCCTTGCCATGAAACTTCATGTGAAGGCTTAAGGGACCATTGTATGAATTTACAAGACATAAAAATGGCATTGGCATGCAGAAATATGAAGATGTACCTAAACCCACCAACCACCCTATCGATCCACGGCTTGCGCATCCCGCCTCTCTGGCCAGAGTAGTGCCCGCCCGACCGCCCGCTCATTTCTTCGGTTGGCTTAGGCATACGGAGCTCATTCCCAGTCTAAGATTGGATCCAATCGAGGGTTGCGGTAGCAGGATCGGCAGAACGTAGAGAGGGACCCGACCAATCCCCGGCTTGTGCATCTCGTTGCTCTGGCCGACTGAGCGCCCGCACGTTCGTTTCGTGGGTTGACTTAGGCATACGGAGTTCATTCCCAGTCTAAGATCGGACCAGACTGAGGGTTGCAGCAACATATACTGGGCTCGAGCATGTGCTGATGCCGCATTTTTCTTCGTTGGGGCACCATCGCCGGAGCATCACCGGAGAACCTAACCGACGGCATTGGGGTTCCGGTGATCGGGGGGGCCAGGGGTGTACGCACATGTTATGCGATGGGTGCTGGTACTTGGCCCTTATATTGGCCCCTTATCCCTCATCAAAGCTCAAGAACTCACACCCCTTAAAGAGCATTTGAGATTTTACAGGCTTCCTGCCAGTAGCCATTAAAGTGTTCGAAATGGGGACACTTTTTTCAAATGGTCACAAAATCTTGTACACTTCGAGTTTTTAGCTGAATTTTTTTGTACAAGCCAACAAAAATACAAAGATCACGTCTACCAGGTTTGGAGCCAAAACTCCTTCCGAAAAAATTTTCAAAAATCTCCAACCGAAAAAAGTTTGGAAAATCGTGAAAAATAGAAAACGAGTCGTCTTGCCATGAAACTTCACATGAAGGCTTGAGGGACCATTGTATAAATTTAAAAGCCATAAAAATGGCATTGGTAGGAAGAAATATGAAGATGTGCCTAAACCCGCCTACTACCCTATCGATCCACGGCTTGCGCATCCTGTCTCTCTGGTCGGCGTAGTGCCCACCCGCCCACCCGCCCGCTCGTTTCGTCGGTTGGCTTACGCATACAGATTTCATTCCCAGTCTAAGATCGGACCAGATCGAGGGTTGCGGCAGTAGGATCGGTGGCACGCAGGGGGGGACCTGGTCGACCCCCGACTTACGCATCCCTCCCCTCTGACCGACTGGGCGCCCGCCCGCACGTTCGTTTCATCGGTTGGCTTAGGCATACGGAGTTCATTCCCAGTCTAAGATCAGATCGAGGGTTGTGCCAGTAGGATCGGCAACACGCAAAGGGGGACCCGGCCGATCCCCGACTTGCGCATCACACCCCTTTGGTCGGCTGAGTGCCCGCATGCTCGTTTCGTGGGTTGACTTAGGCATACGGAGTTCATTCCCAGTCTAAGCATATGGAGTTCATTCCCAGTTTAAGATCAGATCGGACCGAGGGTTGTGACAGCACATGCTGGGCTCGTGCATGTGCGAGTGCCACATTTTTCTTCGTCGGGGCACAATAATCGGAGCATCGTCGGAGAACATGACCGGCGGTATTGGGGTTTTGACGATCGGGGTGCCGGAGGGGTGTGCGCACATGATGTGCGATGGTTGCTGGTACTTTGCCCTTATATTGGCCCCCTATCCCTCATCAAACCTGGAGAACTCACACCCCCTTAAAGAGCATTCGAGATTTTACAGGTTTGCTGCCAGTAGCCATTAAAGTGTCTAAAATGGGGACACTTTTTTCAAATTGTCACAAAATCTTGTACACTTTGAGTTCTTAGCTGAATGTTTTTGTGCATGCCAACCAAAATACAAGGATAACGTCTACCAAGTCTGGGGCCAAAAGTCCTTTTGAAAAAATTTTAAAAAATCCCAAACCTCAAAAAGTTTTGAAAATCATGAAAAATAGAAAACGAGTCGTCTTGCCATGAAACTTAACGTCAAGGCTTAAGGGACTATTGTATGAATTTACAAGCCATAAAAATGGCATTGGCAAGTAGAAATATGAAGATGTGCCTAAACCCACCTACCACCCTATCGATCCATGGCTTGCGCATCCCGTCTCTCTGGCCAGCGTAGTGCCCGCCCGCCCACCCGCCCGCTCGTTTCGTCGGTTGGCTTAGGCATACGGATTTCATTCCCAGTCTAAGATCAGATCAGATCAAGGGTTGCAGCAGTAGGATCGGTGGCACGCAGAGGGGGACCTGGTCGACCTCGGACTTGCGCATCCCGCCCCTCTGACCGGCTGGGCGCCCGCACACTCGTTTCGTGGGTCGACTTAGGCATACGGAGTTCATTCCCAGTCTAAGCATACAGAGTTCATTCGTAGTCTAAGATCTGATCGGACTGAGGGTTACGGTAGCACATGCTGGGCTCGAGCATGTGCTGGTGACGCATTTTCTTCACCAAGGCACCATCGTCGAAGCATCGTCGGACAACCTGACCGGCGGTATTAGGGTTCCGACGATCGGGGGGCCGGGGGGGATGTGCGCACATGATGTGCGATGGGTGCTGGTACTTGGCCCTTATATTGGCCCCCTATCCCTCATCAAACCTCGAGAACTCACACCCCCTTAAAGAGCATTTGAGATTTTACAGGTTTGCTGCTAGTAGCCATTAAAGTGTCTGAAATGGGGACACTTTTTTCAAATGGTCACAAAATCTTGTACACTTCGAGTTTTTAGCTGAATTGTTTTGTGCATGCCAACAAAAATACAAGGATCACGTCTACCAAGTCTGGGGCCAAAACTCCTTTTGAAAAAATTTTAAAAAATCCCAAACCTCAGAAAGTTTTGAAAATCATGAAAAATAGAAAATGACTCGTCTTGCCATGAAACTTCACGTGAAGGCTTAAGGGACTATTGTATGAATTTACAAGCCATGAAAATGGCATTGGCACCCAGAAATATGAAGATGTGCCTAAACCCACCTACCACCCTATCGATCAACGGCTTGCGCATCTCGTCTCTCTGGCCGACGTACTGCCCGCCCGCCCGCCCGCTTGTTTTGTCGGTTGGTTTAGGCATACGGAGTTCATTCCCTGTCTAAGATTTGACCGGATTGAAGGTTACGGCAGCAGAATCAACAACACGTAGAAGGGGACCCGACCGATCCCCGCCTTGCGCATCCCACCCTTCTGGCCGACTGAGCGCCCATATGCTCATTTCGTGGGTCGACTTAGGCATAAGAAGTTCATTCCCAGTCTAAGCATACGGAATTCATTCCCAGTCTAAGATCAGACCAGACCGAGGGTTGCGACAGCAGGATCGGTAGCACGCAGAGGGGGACCTGGTCGATCCCCGCTTGCTCATCCCTCCCCTCTGGCTAGCTGAGCGCCCACACGCTCGTTTCGTGGGTTGACTTAGGAATATGGAGTTCATTCCTAGTCTAAGCATACGGAGTTCATTCCCAGTCTAAGATCAGACCGGTCCGAGGGTTGCAGCAGCACATGCTATGCTCGGGCATGTGCTGGTGCCGCATTTTTCTTTGCCGGGGCACCATCGCCGGAGCATCACCGGAGAACCTGACCGGCGGCATTGGGGTTTCGGCGATCGGGGGGGCCGGGGGGTGTGCGCACATGATGTAAGATGGGTGCTGGTACTTGGCCCTTATATTGGCCCTCTATCCCTCATCAAACCTCGAGAACTCACACTTCCTTAAAGAACATTTGAGATTTTACAGGTTTGCTGCCAGTAGCCATTAAAGTGTTTGAAAAGGGGACACTTTTTTCAAATGGTCACAAAATCTTGTACACCTCGAGTTTTTTGTTGACTTTTTTTGTGCATGCCAACAAAAATACAAGGATCGATCCACGGCTTGCGCATCCTGTCTCTCTGGTCGCCGAAGTGCCCGCCCGCCCACCCGCCCGCTCGTTTAGTCGGTTGGCTTAGGCATACGGATTTCATTCCCAGTCTAAGATCAGATCAGATCAAGGGTTGCAGCAGTAGGATCGGTGGCACGCAGAGGGGGACCTGGTCGACCTCGGACTTGCGCATCCCGCCCCTCTGACCGGCTGGGCGCCCGCACACTCGTTTCGTGGGTCGACTTAGGCATACGGAGTTCATTCCCAGTCTAAGCATACAGGGTTCATTCGTAGTCTAAGATCCGATCGGACTGAGGGTTACGGTAGCACATGCTGGGCTCGAGCATGTGCTGGTGACGCATTTTCTTCACCAAGGCACCATCGTCGAAGCATCGTCGGACAACCTGACCGGCGGTATTAGGGTTCCGACGATCGGGGGGCCGGGGGGGATGTGCGCACATGATGTGCGATGGGTGCTGGTACTTGGCCCTTATATTGGCCCCCTATCCCTCATCAAACCTTGAGAACTCACACCCCCTTAAAGAGCATTTGAGATTTTACAGGTTTGCTACCAGTAGCCATTAAAGTGTCTGGAATGGGGACACTTTTTTCAAATGGTCACAAAATCTTGCACACTTCGAGTTTTTAGCTGAATTTGTTTGTGCAAGCCAACAAAAATACAAGGATCATGTTACCAAGTTTGGGGCCAACACTCCTTTCGAAAAAATTTAAAAAAACTTGAACCGTAAAATGTTTCAAAAATCATGAAAAATAGAAAAACGAGTCGTCTTGGCATGAAACTTCACGTGAAAGCTTAAGGGACCATTGTATGAATTTACAAGCCATAAAAATGGCATTGGCACGTAGAAATATGAAGATGTCCCTAAACCCACCTACCAACCTATCGATCCACGGCTTGCACATCCCGTCTCTTTGGCCGGTGCAGTGCCCGCCCACCTGCCCGCCCGCTCGTTTCGTCGGTTGGCTTAGGCATACGGAGTTCATTCCCACTCTAAGATCGAACCGGACCGAGGGTTGCGACAGCAGGATCGACAGCACGCAGAGGGGGACCCGACCGATCTCCGACATGCGCATCCCGAGCCTCTGGCTGGCTAAGCACCCGCACGCTTGTTTCGTGGGTTGAATTAGGCATATAGAGTTCATTGCCAGTCTAAGCATACGGAGTTCATTTCTAGTCTAAGATCAGACTTGACTAAGGGTTGTGGCAGCACTTACTGGGCTCAGGCATGTGTTGGTGTCGCATTTTTCTTTGCCGGGGCACCATCGCCGGAGAACCTGACCGGCAACACTGGGGTTCCGATGATCGGGGGTGCCGGGGGGGGTGTGCGCACATGATGTGGGATGGGTGCTGGTACTCGACCCTTATATTGGCCCCCTATCCCTCATCAAACCTCGAGAACTCACAGCCCCTTAAAGAGCATTTGAGATTTTATAGGTTTGCTGCCAGTAGCCATTAAAGTGTCTCAAATGGGGACACTTTTTTCAAATGATGACAAAATCTTGTACACTTCGAGTTCCTAGCTTAATTCTTTTGTGCATGCCAACAAAAATACAAGGATCACGTCTACCAAGTTTGGGGCCAAAACTCCTTTCAAAAAAATTTTAAAAAATCCCGAACAGTAAAAAGTTTGAAAAATCATGAAAAAGAGAAAACGAGTCGTCTTGCCATGAAACTTCACGTGAAGGCTTAAGGGACCATTGTATGAATTTACAAGCCATAAAAATGGCATTGGCATGCAAAAATATGAAGATGTGCCTAAACCCACCTACCACCCTATCGATCCACAGCTTGCGCATCCCGTCTCTCTGGCCGATGTAGTGCCCGCCCGCCCACCCGTTCATTTCATCGGTTGGCTTAGGCATATGGAGTTCATTCCCAGTCGAAGATTGGACCGGACCGAGGGTTGCGGCAGCAGGATTGGCAGCACGCAGAGGGGGACCCAATCGATCCCCGGCTTGTGCTTCCCGCCCCTCTGGCCGGTTGAGAGCCCGCACCCTCGTTTCGTGGGTTAACTTAGGCATACGGAGTTCATTCCCAGTCTAAGATCAGACCGAACCGAGGGTTACGGTAGCACATGCTGGGCTTGCGCATGTGCTGGTGCCACATTTTTCTTCATCGGGGCATCCTCGCCGGAGCATCACCGGAGAACCTGACCGGAGGCATTGGGGTTCCAATGATCGGGGGTGCCGGGGGGTGTACGCACATGATGTGCGATGGGTGCTGGTAGTTGGCCCTTATATTGGCCCCCTATCCCTCATCAAACCTTGAGAACTCACACCCCCTTAAAGGGCATTTGAGATTTTACAGGTTTGCTGCCAGTAGCCATTAAAGTGTCTGAAATGGGGACACTTTTTTCAAATGGTCACAAAATCTTGTACACTTCGAGTTCTTAGCTGAATTTTTTTTGTGCATGCCAAAAAAAATACAAGGATCACGTCTACCAAGTTTGGGGCCAAAACTCCTTTCGAAAAAATTTGAAAAAATCTCGAACCGTAAAAAGTTTCAAAAATCATGAAAAATAGAAAATGAGTCGCCTTGCCATGAAACTTCACGTGAAGGCTTAAGGGACCATTGTATGAATTTACAAGCCATAAAAATGGCATTGGCAAGCAGAAATATGAAGATGTGGCCAAACCCACCTACCAACCTATCAATCCATGGCTTGCGCATCCTGTCTCTCTGGCTGGCGTAGTGCCCGCCCACCCGTCCGCCCGCCGGCTCGTTTCGTCGGATAGCTTAGGCATACGGAGTCCATTCCCAGTCTATGGTCAGATCGGACCGAGGGTTGCAGCAGCAGGATCGGTAGACGTAAAGGGGGACCCGGCCAATCCCCTGCTTACGCATCCCGCCCCTCTGGCAGACTGAGAGCCCGCACGCTCATTTCATGGGTTAACTTAGGCATACAAAGTTCATTCCCAGTCTAAGCATACGGAGTTCATTCCCAGTCTAAGATTGGACAAGACTGAGGGTTACGGTAGCACATGCTGGGCTTGGGCATGTGCTGGTTCCGTATTTTTCTTCGTCGGGGCACCATCGTCGGAGCATCACTGGAAACCTGACCGGCGACACTGGGGTTCTGACGATCGGGGGTGCCGGGGGGGCGTGCGCACATGATGTGGGATGGGTGCTGGTACTCGTCCCTTATATTGGCCCCCTATCCCTCATCAAACCTCGAGAACTCACACCCTCTTAAAGAGCATGTGAGATTTTCCAGGTTTGTTGCCAGTAGCAATTAAGTGTCTGAAATGGGGACACTTTTTTCAAATGGTCACAAAATCTTGTAAACTTTGAGTTCCTAGCTTAATTTTTTTGTGCATGCCAACAAAAATACAAGGATCATGTCTACCAAGTTTGGGGCCAAAACTCCTTCCGAAAAAATTTTAAAAAATCCCGAACCGCAAAAAGTTTCAAAAATCATGAAAAAGAGAAAACGAGTCGTCTTGCCATGAAACTTCACGTGAAGGCTTAAGGGACCATTGTATGAATTTACAAGCCATAAAAATGGCATTGGCATGAAAAAATATGAAGATGTGCCTAAACTCACCTACCACCCTATCGATCCACAGCTTGCGCATTCCGTCTCTCTAGCCGATGTAGTGCCCGCCCGCCCGCCTGCCCGTTCATTTCGTCGGTTGGCTTAGGCATACGGAGTTCATTCCCAGTCGAAGATTGGACCAGACCGAGGGTTGTGGCAGCAAGATCGGCAGCACGCAGAGGGGGACGCGATCGATCCCCGGCTTGTGCATCCCGCCCCTCTGGCCGGTTGAGAGCCCGTACGCTCGTTTCGTGGGTTAACTTAGGCATACGGAGTTCATTCCCAGTCTAAGCATACGAAGTTCATTCCCAGTCTAAGATCAGACTGAACCGAGGGTTACGGCAGCACATGCTGGGCTTGGGCATGTGCTGGTGCCACATTTTTCTTCGTCGGGGCATCATCGTCGGAGCATCGCCAGAGCATCGCCGGAGAACCTGACCGGCGGCATTGGGGCTCCAACGATCGGGGGTGCCGGGGGGTGTGCGCACATGATGTGCGATGGGTGCTGGTAGTTGGCCCTTATATTGGCCCCCTATCCCTCATCAAACCTCGAGAACTCACACCTCCTTAAAGGGCATTTGAGATTTTACAGGTTTGCTACTAGTAGCCATTAAAGTGTCTGAAATGCGGACACTTTTTTCAAATGGTCACAAAATCTTGTACACTTCGATTTCTTAGCTGAACTTTTTTTGTGCATGCCAACAAAAATACAAGGATCACGTCTACCAAGTTTAGGGCGAAAACTCCTTCCGAAAAAATTTGAAAAAATCCCGAACCGCAAAAAGTTTCAAAAATCATGAAAAATAGAAAACGAGTCGCCTTGCCATGAAACTTCACGTGAAGGCTTAAGGGACCATTGTATGAATTTACAAGCCATAAAAATGGCATTGCCATGTAGAACTATAAAGATGTGCCCAAACCCACCTACCACCGTATCGATCCACGACTTGCGCATCCCGTCTCTCTGGCCGGGGTAGTGCCCGCCCGCCTGCCCGCCCGCTCGTGTCGTCGATTGACTTAGGCATACGTAGTTCATTCCCAGTCTAAGATTGGACTAAACCGAGGGTTGCAACAGTAGGATCGGCAGCACGCAAAGGGGGACCCGGTCGATCCCCGGCTTGCGCATCCTGCCCCTCTGGCCGGCTGAGCGCCCGCTTGCTCATTTTGTGGTTTGACTTACGCTTACGGAGTTCATTCCCTGTCTAATCATACAAAGTTCATTCCCAGTCTAAGATCAGACCAGACTGAAGGTTGCGGCGGCACATGCTGGGCTCGAGCATGTGCTGGTGCCGCATTTTTCTTTGTCGAGGCACCATCATCAGAGCATCACCGGAGAACCTGACCAACGGCATTGGGGTTTCGACGATTGGGGGGCCGGGGGGATGTGCACGCATGATGTGCGATGGGTGCTGGTACTTGGCCCTTATATTGGCCCCTATCTGTCATCAAACTTCGAGAACTCACACCCCTTTAAAGAGCATTTGAGATTTTACAGGTTTGCTGTCAGTAGCCATTAAAGTGTCTAAAATGGGGACACTTTTTTCAAATGGTCACAAAATCTTGTACACTTTGAGTTTTTAGCTGACTTTTTTTGTGCATGCCAACAAAAATACAAGGATTAGGTCTACCAAGGTTGGGGCCAAAAATCCTTCCAAAAAAATTTAAAAAAATCCTGAATCGTAAAAAGTTTTAAAAATCATGAAAAATAAAAAATGAGTCGTCTTGCCATGAAACTTCACGTGAAGGCTTAAGGGACCATTGTATGAATTTACAAGCCATGAAAATGGCATTGGCATGCAGAAATATAAAGATGTGCCTAAACCCACCTACCACCCTATCGATCCACGGTGTCATGGACTAAGTTTTCTTTCAACAAGCAATAGACCGTGCGACACTTGAATGGGTGCTCCCAACCAAGTCAGCCTTCAATAGATCGATATCTGAACAAATAACCATAAGCTTTGGTTAGTCACAAGCATTCACAATAAGGCACAACATATCGAGATCAATCTTAAGCACACACACAAGAAGGCATATTCGCATCAAGAAAAAGAAAAACACATCAAGGCAACAATCGAGACATTCAATTGGGATGAGTTTTGTTATAAACAGGACTCATACATCGGGACCTCCCACCGTCACCAGGGCCAAGGGGCAGCCCTTGGTGGGTGGCCTAAACTCATATAGCAATCGGTGAGACAGCCCAACACTACACTGCTGGCTCACCCCCCTAAAGAGCCTTAGAGATTTTAGAGCTATACTACCAGTAACCATTACAATGTTTGAAATGGGGACACTTTTCCTAGCACAAGGGATCTACCCGGCCATGGTCCTATACATGGGTGGCTTATGGCAACTTAAGTCCTGGTCATGGCCCTATACAAGGTTGGCTCATGACATCCTCCCCCCACCTATTCTATCGACGTCCTCGTCGACTTGCTGGCTTAAAATTCTTTAATCTTTCTTTGAAATCTCTGGAGGTTATGTTCTCTCTCCCAGCTGGTTTCTTCTGGTCCTAATCCCTCCCACTTCACTAAGTACTCTCGAACTAGTCTTCGAGATATCTTGGTTTCCCTGTCAGCTAAGATCTCTTCGACTTGATGCTCTGAGGGTGGCTTCATGGTGATGCTGACTCTGGTTGGCTTCCTTCAGCTAGCATCTATAGGATCTGCATGGAAAGGTTTCAGGTTGCTCACATGAAATACTGGGTGTACCTTCATCCACTTTGGTGGGTCAATTTTGTAAGAAGCATTCCCCACCTTGGAAAAGACCCTTACTGGACCTTCATATTTGCGCACCAGTCTATGATCTCTCTTTCTCAGGAACTTGGTTTGTTCAGGAACTAGTCGGACAAGAACCAAATCTTCAGTTTGAAATTGTTGAGCTCTACGACCCTTGTCTGCCCATTTCTTCATCCGCTTTGATGCTTTCTCCAGGTAGGCTTACGTAATCTCTGTGTTTTGTTTCCACTCTTTGCTGAGATTGAAGGCTCTCGAATTCTTTCCTCCATATTGTTCCAAGGAAGTGTGGGGTAGCCTTGGTAATTGTCCAGTCTTTCTGATTAGCTTGAACAAAATGCCTTAAGTATTCTTCTAATAATCCGTTGAACCGTTCTATTTGACCATCGGTTTGGGGGTGATAGCTTGAAGAGATGTTGAGTTGGGACCCCAATATCTTGAAAAGTTCTTTCCAGAAGGACCCCATGAATCTCAAATCTCGATCGCTGACAATTTTTTGAGGGAGGCCCCAGTATTTGACCACATGTTTGAATAATAGTCGAGCTGTGTCTTCTACTGTGCAATACTTGGGAGCGAGAATGAATGTGGCATACTTAGAGAACTGATCAATTGCCACCAAAATCGCTCCAAGGTCACCAACCTTGGGTAGGCTTGAAATGAAATCGAGAGAGATGCTTTCCCAAGGTCTGGTGGGTACTGGTAGTGGTTCAAGCATGCCTGCAGGTTTTCTCCTTTCAACCTTATCTTGTTGGCAAATGAGGCAAGTCTTCGTATATTCCATCACATCTTGTCGCATGTGAGGCCAATAGTATCCCTGTTTCAATAACGCCAAAGTACGTTGCCAACCCAGGTGTCCCGCCCATGGTGTGTCATGACATTCCTTCATTAGCATCTATCTCAGACCTTCTGTTCTTGGCACAAATACTCGAGGTCCCTTGGTCCATAAGACCCCGTTTTCTTGCCAGAAGTACTTGGACTTCCCTTCTTCCACTAGCTTCAGGATGGCACAAGCTTGCGGGTCCTTCCCTAAGTGATCTCCAATCAACTTGTGAATGTCTGTAGTGGCTCTACTAGCCGCCACTGGGGCAATTCTTCTAAGGGCCGCTAGATCTACTTGTCTACTCAATGCATTGGCCACTTGATTAGTCTTTCCAGCGGTGTGCTCAAAACGAAAGTCAAATTTCGCTAAAAATTCTTGCCACCTAGCTTGTTTTGTCGTAAGCCTTGGTTGGGTGAGAAAATGGCTAACGGTCGTATTGTCTGTCTTCACGACAAAGTGTGAACCCAACAAGTAATGTCACCAAGCCTTCAAGCAGTGAACCATCGTGAGGAGTTCTTTTTCCTGAGCCGTATATTTCCTTTCAGCTTCACTTAGCTTCTTACTTTCAAATGCTACCGGGTGATGTTGTTGCAAAAGCACTCCCTCAATAGCAAAATCGGATGCATCCGTCTGAACTTCGAAGGGCTTTTCAATATCAGGGAGAGCTAAGATGGGATCCTTCATAACAGTATCCTTCAATTCCTCGAAGGCCTTTTGGCACTCACTCATCCAACACCATTTACGCTCCTTCTTCAATAGCTCTGTGAGGGCTGTGGTCTTACGAGAGTACCCTTCCATAAACCTACTATAGTAGTTGGCTAGTCCCAAAAATGAGCGGAGCTCACTAACATTCTTCGGTGTTGTCTACTCCTTGATGGCCCTAACCTTTCCCATGTCTATTCGAATGTGGCCACATTCGACAATATGATCGAGAAAATGGATTCAAGTCTGAGCAAATGCACACTTCTCCCTTTTTACGTATAACTGGTGGTCATGTAATCTTTGAAGTACCTGGCATAAGTGCTTTTGATGCTCTTCCAAAATAGAGCTGTATACCACTATATCGTCTAAATAGATGACTACAAATTTGTTTAAGTAGCCATGGAACACCTGATTCATCAATGTACAAAATGTGGCAGGAGCATTGGTCAGTCCAAAAGGCATAACAAGAAATTCAAATGCACCATATCGTGTCACACAAGTGGTCTTTGGCTCATCTCCCTCAACAATTCGGACCTGATGGTAGCTAGATCTCAGGTCCAATTTGGAGAAGTACTTGGCCCGGCTCAATTGATCAAACAAGTCTGCTATAAGGGGAATGGGATATTTGTTTCTCACGGTGACTTTGTTCAGGGCCCTGTAGTCAACACATAATCGCAAACTTTCGTCGTGCTTCTTCTGAAATAACACTGGCACTCCGAAAGAAGCCTTTGATGGTCTGATGAACCTGGCTTGTAGCAGCTCATCTAACTGCTTTCTTAGTTCAGTCAACTCTGGTGGGGCCATGCGGTAGGGCGCTCTAGCAGGGGGTTTCACTCTTGGGAGGAGCTCGATTTCATGGTCCACTGCTCATCGAAGGGGTAGAACTTTAGGCAACATCTCTAGCATCACCTTTTTGAATTCTTCCAACACTTTTTCCACACCATCAGGTATGGGTTCTACTTCTGACCCTTTTTTGTAAATCGGCACCGCCACAAAGGAGGGTTCCCCTCTTTTTATCACTTTCTTAAACTGCAAAGCTGAAATCATTTTCTTCCCACTCTTTGGTAGGATGTTGGCTGGCACCACACATGGCTGTTCTCCTAAGAATAACAAGTAGCTAGCGACGGGGATAGGGATAACCCGAGCCAACATCATGAAGTCCAATCCAAGGACAACATCAAAGTCATCCATGGGGGAAACTATAAAGTCTACCTTCCCCTCCCATGGCCCCAATCGGGTTGTCACACTTTTGGAGCTTCCACTGATCGTGAAGGCTGGTGAATTGACCGCCTTCATTCATCCATAGTCTTTACTAATCTGAAGACCACACCTTTTTGCTTCTTCTGGTGTGATGAAAGTGTCGGTTGCACCCGTGTCCGCCATGGCCTTGGTGGCTTTCTCATTGATCATCAAGTTCACATACATCAAGCCTCTACTCTGCTCTTTCTTTATAGTGTTCAATTGGGTGCGGAGGGCATTGAGGAACCTTATTGAACCCATCATGGTTGGCTCCTCTTCAGCTTCTTCAACGCTCTCTGGCATTTTTACGGACTCTTGAGATGAGGTCCTTAAGGCATTAAGGGCTCCCCTGTGCGGGCATTCAGCCACTCGATGCGGCCCCTTGCAAAGAAAGTAAGCTAGCGGTTGTTTAGGCTTGAAAATCCCTGCGTTGCTTGTCTTAGGCTAGGTGCTATCTCGACCAAAGGACCTCCTGTCTAATCCCCCACTAAAAGGTCGGTCCAACCTAGTCATCTTTCCCCCACTCCCAAAGTTAAAGCTACTGCCAGCTAATGGAGGATTTTTCCGTTTTAAGGAGCCATCATTGTAATCGTGAAGACGTTCAGCTGCAGCCATGGTCGTGGCCACATCTTGCACTTTCTGCCTTTGTAGTTCTGTCCTTGCCCAAGGCTTGAGGCCCTCAAGAAAATAGAACATCTTGTCCTTTTCAGACATGTCTCGAATATCCAACATCAGGGTGGAAAAGCTCCTCACAAATTCTCGCACCGTTCCTGTTTGCACCAACTCTCGAAGTCTCTTTCAAGCCATATACTCCACATTCTCAGGGAAAAATTGGTTTTTCAATTCTTGCTTCAGATCCGTCCAAGTCTTAATCGGGCACTCGTCATCTACAAACTTGGAGCGCCACCACAGCTTGTCATCCCCTGCGAGGTACATCGATGCCATTGTCAGCTTGTCTTCCTCTGAATTTGTGTGTATAGCTCGAAAGTATTGCTCCATGTCAAACAAGAAATTTTCAAGTTCCTTAGCATCCCTTGCCCCCTCATAGCATCAAGGCTCTGGCACCTTGGGCCTTTGTCCCCTTTCCATCGAGCTTGAACCCGATCTGGCCACAGCCATTTGTAGGATGCTCACCTATGCTCTGAGCTCCTCAAACTTCTTTTGGAGAATGTTCAAGGCATCTCTAGCCTCTTCACTCACATTGTGGAGAGTATCAGACAACTCCCGCTGGGTTGTCTCGATCTCCCTCACTCGGTCTTTCGTCACCATATGAGTTTTCATTATGGCCACCGTGGCCTCAAGTTCCTCAATTCTCTGTCGATGATTCGATCCACTATTTGTGGCCATCTCATCCATTTTTCTAGCACTTCTCAACCGTGCTCTGATACCATGTGTCACGGACTAAGTTTTCTCTCAACAAGCAATAGACTGCACGGCACTTGAATGGGTGCTCCCAACCAAGTCAGCCTTCAATAGATCGATATCTAAACAAATAACCATAAGCTATGGTTAGTCACAAGCATTCACAATAAGGCACAACATATCGAGATCAATCTCAAGCACACACATAAGAAGGCATATTCGCATCAAGAAAAAGAAAAACACATCGAGGCAATAATCGAGACATTTAATCGGGATAAGTTTTATTATAAACGGGACTCATACATCGGGACCTCTCACCGTCACCAGGGCTAGTGGGCAGCCCTTGGTGGGTGGCCTAAGCTCGCATAGCAACCGGTGAGATAGCCCAACACTACGCTGCTGGCTCACCCGCTAAAGAGCCTTAGAGATTTTAGAGCTATGCTACCAGTAACCATTACAATGTTTGAAATGGGGACACTTTTCCTAGCACAAGGATCTACCCGGCAATGGCCATATACATGGGTGGCTCATGGCAACCTAAGTCCCGGTCATGGCCCTATACAAGGTTGGCTCAAGACACACGGCTTGCGCATCCCGTCTCTCTGGCCGGCGTAGTGCCCACCCACTCGTTTCGTCGGTTGCCTTAAGCATACGAAGCGCATTCCCAGTTTAAGATCGAACCAGACCGAGGGTTGTGGTAGCAGGATCGGCAGCATGTAGAGGGGGACCCAACCGATCCCCCGCTTGCGTATCCCGCCCCTCAGGCCGGTTGAGCGCCCGCACGCTTGTTTCGTGGGTTGACTTAGGCATACGGAGTTCATTCCCAGTCTAAGCATACGGAGTTCATTCCCAGTCCAAGCATACGGAATTCATTCCCAGTCTAAGATCGAACTGGATCGAGGGTTGTGGCAGCACATGCTGGGCTCGGGCATGTGCTGGTGCCACATTTTTCTTCGTCGGGGCACCATCATCGGAGCATCGCCGCAGAACCTGACCGACGACATTGGGGTTCCGGTGATTGGGGGGACCGGGGGGTGTGCGCACATGATGTGCGATGGGTGCTGGTACTTGGCCCTTATATTGGCCCCCTATCCCTCATCAAACCTCGAGAACTCACACCCCCTTAAAGAGCATTTGAGATTTTACAGGTTTGCTGCCAGTAGCCATTAAAGTGTCTAAAATGGGGACACTTTTTTCTAATGGTCACAAAATCTTGTACACTTCGAGTTTTTAGCTTAATTGTTTTGTGCATGCCAACAAAAATACAAGGATCACGTCTACCAAGTTTGGGGCCAAAACTCCTTCTGAAAAAATTTTAAAAAATCTCAAACCACAAAAAGTTTCAAAAATTGTGAAAAATAGAAAACGGGCCGTCTTGCCATGAAACTTCACGTGAATGCTTAAGGGAGCATTGTATGAATTTACAAGCCATAAAAATAGCATTGGCACATACAAATATGAAGATGTGCCTAAACCCACCTACTACCCTATAGATCCACGGCTTGTGCATCCCGTCTCTCTAGCCGGCGTAGTGACCGCCCGCCCGCCCGCCCGTTCGTTTTGTCGGTTGGCTTAGGTATACGGAGTTCTTTCCTAGTCTAAGATCAGACCGGACCGAGGGTTATGCCAGCAGGATCGACAGCATGTAGAGAGGGACCCGGCTGATCCCCGACAGGCGCATCCCACCCCTCTGGCCGGTTGAGAGTCCGCACGCTCGTTTCGTGGGTTAACTTAGGCATACGGAGTTCATTCCCAGTCTAAGCATATGGAGTTCATTCCCAGTCTAAGCATATGGAGTTCATTCCCAGTCTAAGATCGGACTGGATCAAGGGTTGCGGTAGCACATGCTGGGCTCGGGCATGTGCTGGTGCCGTATTTTTCTTCGTCGGGGCACCATCACCGGAGCATCGCCGCAAAACCTGACCGACGACATTGGGGTTCCGGTGATTGGGGGGGCCGGGGGGTGTGGGCACATGATGTGCGATGGGTGCTGGTACTTGGCCCTTATATTGGCCCCCTATCCCTCATCAAACCTTGAGAACTCACACCCCCTTAAAGAGCATTTGAGATTCTACAGGTTTGCTGCCAGTAGCCATTAAAGTGTCTAAAATGGGGACACTTTTTTCAAATGGTCACAAAATCTTGTACACTTCGAGTTTTTAGCTGAATTTTTTTATGCATGCCAAAAAAAATACAAGGATCACGTCTACCAAGTTTGGGGCCAAAACTCCTTCCGAAAATATTTTAAAAAAGTCCCGAACCGTAAAAAGTTTTGAAAATCGTGAAAAATAAAAAACAAATCATCTTGCCATGAAACTTCACGTGAAGGCTTAAGGGACCTTTGTATGAATTTACAAGCCATAAAAATGGCATTGGCACATAGAAATATGAAGACGTGCCTAAACCCACCTACCACCCTATCGATCCACGGCTTGCGCATCCCGTCTCTCTGGCTGACGAAGTGCCCGCCCGCCCGCCCTCCCGCCCGCTCATTTCATCGGTTGGCTTAGGCATACGGAGTTCATTGCCAGTCTAAGATCAGACCGAACCAAGGTTTACAGCAGCAGGATCGGCAGCACTCAGAGGGGGACCCGGTCGATCCCCGACTTGCGCATCCCGCCCCTCTGGCTAGCTGAACGCCTGCACGTTCGTTTCGTGGGTTGACTTAGGGATACGGAGTTCATTCCCAGTCTAAGCATACAGAGTTCATTCTCAGTCTAAGATCGGACCGGACCGACGGCATTGGGGTTTCGGCGATCGGAGGGGCTGAGGGGGGGTGTGCGCACATGATGTGCGATGGGTGCTGGTACTTGGCCCTTATATTGGCCCCCTATCCCCCATCAAACCTCGAGAACTCACACCCTCTTAAAGAGCATTTGAGATTCCCAGTCTAAGATCAATCCAGACTGAGGGTTGCACCAACAGGATCGGCAGCACGCAAAGGGGGACTCGGCCGATCCCTGGCTTGCGCATCCCACCCCTCTGGCCGACTGAGCGCCCGCACGGTCGTTTCATGGGTTGACTTAGGCATAAGGAGTTCATTCCCAATCTAAGATCAGATCAGACCGAGGGTTGCGGCAGCACATGCTAGGCTTGGGTTGTGCTTGTGCTAGGGCCGCATTGTTCTTCACCGGGGCACCATCGCCAGAGCATCGTCGGAGAACCTGACCGGCGGCATTGTGGTTTCGACGATCGGGGCGGGCGGGGCGGTGTGCGCTCATGATGCGCGATGGGTGCTGGTAGTTGGCCCTTATATTGGCCCCCTATCCCTCATCAAACCTTGAGAACTCACACCCCCTTAAAGAGCATTCGAGATTTTACATGCTTACTGCCAGTAGCCATTAAAGTGTCTGAAATGGGGACACTTTTTTCAAATGGTCACAAAATCTTGTACACTTCGAGTTTTTAGCTGAATTTTTTTGTGCATGCCAAAAAAAATACCAGGATCACGTCTACCAAGTTTGGGGCCAAAACACCTTCTGAAAAAATTTTAAAAAATCCCGAACCATAAAAAGTTTCAAAAATTGTAATAAATGGAAAACGATTCGTCTTGCCATGAAACTTCACGTGAAGGCTTAAGGGACCATTGTATGAATTTCCAAGCCATAAAAATGGCATTGGCACACAAAAATATGAAGATGTGCCTAAACCTACCTACCAACCTATCGATCCACGGCTTTCGCATCCCGTCTCTCTAGTTGGCATAGTAACCGCCCACCCGCCCGATCGTTTCATCGGTTGGCTTAGGCATACGGAGTTCATTCCCAGTCTAAGATCACACCAGACTGAGGCTTGCAGTAGTAGGATCGGTAGCACGCAGAGGGGGACCCGGCCGATCCCCGGCTTGCGCATCCCGCCCCTCTGGCCGACTGAGCTACCGCATGCTCATTTCGTGGGTTGACTTAGGCATACGGAGTTCATTCCTAGTCTAAGCATACGGAGTTCACTCCCAGTCTAAGATCGAACTGGACCGAGGGCTGTGGCAGCACATACTGGGCTCGGGCATGTGCTGGTGACGCATTTCTCTTCGTCGGGGCACCATCGCCGGAGCATCGTCGGAGAACCTAACCAACAGCATTGGGGTTCTGGCATCGGGGGGGCCGGGGGGGTGTGCGCACATGATATGGGGTGGGTGCTGGTACTTGGCCCTTATATTGGCCCCCTATCCCTCATCAAACCTCGAGAACTCACACCCCCTTAAAGAGCATTTGAGATTTTACAGGTTTGCTGCCAGTAGCCATTAAAGTTCTTAAGTGGGGACACTTTTTTCAAAGGGTCACAAAATCTTGTACACTTCGAGTTTTTAGCTGATTTTTATTGTGCATGCCAAAAAAAATACAGGGATCACGTCTACCAAGTTTCGGGCCAAAACTCCTTTCGAAAAAATTTTAAAAAATTCCAAACCGCAAAATGTTTCAAAAATCATGAAAAATAGAAAACGAGTCGTCTTGCCATGAAACTTCACGTGAAGGCGTAAGGGACCATTGTATGAATTTACAAGCCATAAAAATGGCATTGGCAAGCAGAAATATGAAGATGTGCCTAAACCCACCTACCACCCTATCGATCCACGACTTGCGGATCCTGTCTCTCTGGCCGACGTAGTGCCCGCCCGCCCGCCCGCCCGCTCATTCCGTCAGTTGGTTAGGCGTACGGAGTTCACTCCTAGTCTAAGATTTGACAGGGCTGAGGGTTGCGGTAGCAGGATCGGCAGCACGCAGAGCGGACTCGATCGATCCCCGATTTACGCATGTCGCCCCTCTGGCCGACTGAGCGCCCGCACGCTCGTTTCGTGGGTTGACTTGCTCATACGGAGTTCATTCCCAGTCTAAGCATATGGACTTCATTCCCAGTCTAAAATCGGACTAGACCAAGGGTTGCGGTTGCACATGCTAGGCCCGGGCATGTGCTGGTGCCGTATTTTTCTTCGTCGGGGCACCATCACCGGAGAAATTGACCGGTAGCATTAGGGTTCCGACGATCGTGGGGCCGGGGGAGTGTGCGCACATGATGTGCGATGGGTGCTGGTACTTGGCCCTTATATTGGCTCCCTATCCCTCATCAAACCTCAAGAACTCACAACCCCTTAAAGAGCATTTGAGATTTTATAGGTTTGCTAACAGTAGCCATTAAAGTGTCTGAAATGGGGACACTTTTTTCAAATGGTCACAAAATCTTGTACATTTCGAGTTTTTAGCCCAATTTTTTTGTGCAAGCCAACAAAATTACAAGGATGACGTCTACCAAGTTTAGGCACAAAAGTAATTCCGAAAAAATTTTAAAAAATCTCGAACCGCAAAAAGTTTTGAAAATCGTGAAAAATAGAAAACGAGTCATCTTGCCATGAAACTTCACGTGAAAGCTTAAGGGACCATTGTATGAATTTACAAGCCATAAAAATGGCATTGGAATGTAGAAATATGAAGATGTTCCTAAACTCACCTACCACCCTATCAATCCACGGCTTGTGCATCCCGTCTCTCTGGCCGACGTAGTGCCCGCCCGCCCGCTCGTTTCGTCAGTTGGCTTAGGCATACGGAGTTCATTCCCAGTCTAAGATCGATCGGACCGAGGGTTGCGGCAGCAAATGCTCGGCTCAGGCATGTGCTGGTGCCATATTTTTCTTTGCCGGGGCACCATTGTCAAAACATCGCCAGAGAACCTGAACGACGGCATTGGGGTTCCGGCGATCGGGGGGGCCGGGGGGGTGTGCGCACAAGATGTGCAATGGGTGCTGGTACTTGGCCCTTATATTGGCCCCCTATCCCTCATCAAACCTCGAGAACTCGCACCCCCTTAAAGAGCATTTGAGATTTTACAGGTTTGCGGCCAGTAGCCATTAATGTGTCTGAAATGGGGACACTTTTTTCAAATGGTCACAAAATCTTGTACACTTCGAGTTTTTAGCACAATTTTTTTGTGCAAGCCAACAAAAATACAAGGATGACGTCTACCAAGTTAGGGGACAAAAGTAATTCCGAAAAAATTTTAAAAAATCTCGAACCGTAAAAAGTTTTGAAAATCGTGAAAAATTGAAAACGAGTCATCTTGCCATGAAACGTCGCGTGAAAGCTTAAGGGACCATTGTATGAATTTACAAGCCATAAAAATGGCATTGGAATGTAGAAATATGAAGATGTGCCTAAACCCACCTACCACCCTATCGATCCACAACTTGCGCATCCCGTCTCTCTGGCCGACGTAGTGCCCGCCCGCCCGCTCGATTCATCGGTTGGCTTAGGCATACGGAGTTCATTCCCAGTCTAAGATCAGACCAGACTAAGGGTTGCGGCAGCAGGATCAGCAGCATGCAGAGGGGGACCCGATCGATCCCCGGTTGCGTATCTCGCCCCTCTGGTCGACTGAGCGCCCGTACGCTTGTTTCATGGGTTGACTTAGGCATATGGAGTTCATTCTTAGTTTAAGCAAACACAGTTCATTCCTAATCTAAGATCAAACTGGCGCGAGGGTTGCGGCAGCACATGCTGGGTTTGGGCATGTGCTGGTGCTGCATTTTTCGTCGTTGGGGCACCATCGCCAGAGAACCTGACTGATGGCATTGGGGTTCCGACGATCGAGGGGGCCGGCTGGGGTGTGCGCACATGATGTGCGGTGGGTGCTGGTACTTGGCCCTTATATTGGCCCCCTATCCCTCATCAAACCTCGAGAACTTACACCCCCTTAAAGAGCATTTGAGATTTTACAGGTTTGCTGCCGGTAGCCATTAAAGTGTCTAAAATGGGGACACTTTTTTCAAATGGTTACAAAATCTTGTACACTTCGAGTTTCTAGCTGAATTTTTTGTGCATGCCAAAAAAAATACACGGATCACGTATACCAAGTTTGGGGCCAAAATCCTTCCGAAAAAATTTTAAAAAATCCCGAACCGTAAAAAGTTTCAAAAATCATGAAAAATAGAAAATGAGTCGTCTTGCCACGAAGCTTCACGTGAAGGCTTAAGGGACCATTGTATGAATTTACAAGCCATAAAAATGGCATTGGCACGCAGAAATATGAAGATGAGCCTAAACCCACCTACCACCCTATCGATCCACAGCTTGTGCATCCCGTCTCTCTGGCCGCGTAGTGCCCGCCTGCCCGCCCGCTCGTTTCGTCGGTTGCCTTAGGCATACGGAGTTCATTCCCAATCTAAGATTGGACCAGATTGAGGGTTACGGTAGCAGGATCGGCAGCACATAGAGGGGGACCCGGTTGATCCCCGACTTGCGCATCCCGCCCCTCTGGCTGAGCGCCCGCATGCTCGTTTCGTGGGTTGACTTAGGCATATGGAGTTCATTCCCAGTCTAAGATCGAATCGGACTGAGGGTTGCGGCAGCACATGCTAGGGTCAGGCATGTGCTGGTGCCGTATTTTTCTTCGTCGGGGCACCATCGTCGGAGCATCATCGGAGAACCTGACCGGCAGCATTGGGGTACCGATGATCGGGGGGGCCGGGGGTGTGCGCACATGATGTGCGATGCGTGCTGGTACTTGGCCCTTATATTGGCCCCCTACATCTCATCAAACCTCGTGAACTCACACCCCCTTAAAGAGCATTTAAGATTTTACAGGTTTGCTGCCAGTAGCCATTAAAGTGTCTAAAATGGGGACATTTTTTTCAAATGGTCACAAAATCTTGTACGCTTTGAGTTTTTAGCTGACTTTTTTTGTGCATGCCGACAAAAATACAAGGATCACATCTACCAAGTTTGGGGCCAAAACTCCTTCTGAAAAAATTTAAAAAATCCCGAACCATAAAAAGTTTCAAAAATCATGAAAAATAGAAAACGAGTCGTCTTGCCAAGAAACATCGCGTGAAGGCTTAAGGGACCATTGTATGAATTTACAAGCCATAAATATGGCATTGGCATGCAAAAACATGAAGATGTGCCTAAACCCACCTACCACCCTATTGATCCACGGCTTGCGCATCCCGTCTCTCTGGTCGACGTAGTGCCCGCCCGCCTACCCGTTCGTTTCATCGGTTGGCTTAGGCATACGGAGTTCATTCCAAGTCTAAGATCAGACCAGACTGAAGGTTGCAGCAGCGGGATTGGCAGCATGCAGAGGGGGACCTGGTCAATCCTCGGCTTGTGCATCCCGCCTCTCTGGCCGACTGAGCGCCCGCACGATCGTTGCATGGGTTGACTTAGGCATACAGAGTTCATTCCCAGTCTAAGCACACGAAATTCATTCCCCGTCTAAGATCGGACCAGACCGAGGGTTGCGACAGCACATGCTGGGCTCGGGCATGTGCTGGTGCCACATTTTTCTTCACCGGGGCACCATCGCCAGAACATCGCCGCAGAACCTGACCGACGACATTGGGGTTCCGGTGATTGGGGGGCCCGGGGGGTGTGCGCACATGATGTGCAATGGGTGCTGGTACTTGGCCCTTATAGTGGCCCCCTATCCCTCATCAAACCTCGAGAACTCACACCCCCTTAAAGAGCATTTGAGATTTTACAGGTTTGCTGCCAGTAGCCATTAAAGTGTCTTAAATGGGGACACTTTTTTCAAATGGTCACAAAATCTTGTACACTTTGACTTTTTAGCTTAATGTTTTTGTGCATGCCAACAAAAATACAAGGATCTCTTCTACCATGTTTATGGCCAAAACTCCTTTCGAAAAAATTTTAAAAAAACCCGAACCGTAAAAAGTTTCAAAAATCGTGAAAAATAGAAAACGAGTCGTCTTGCCATGAAACTTCACGTGAAGGCTTAAGGGACCATTGTATGAATTTACAAGCCATAAAAATTGCATTGGCACACAGAAATATCAAGATGTGCCTAAACCCATCTACCACCCTATCGATCCACGGCTTGTGCATCCCGTCTCTCTGGCTGGCGTAGTGCCCGCCTGCCCGCCCGCCCGCTCGTTTCGTCAGTTGGCTTAGGCATATGGAGTTCATTCCCAGTCTAAGATCAAACCAGACCGAGGGTTGCGGTAGCAGGATCGACAACACGTAGAGGGGGACCCAGCCGATCCCCGACTTGCGCATCCCACCCCTCTGGCCGGCTGAGCAACCGCACGCTCATTTCGTGCGTTGACTTAGGCATACCGAGTTCAATCCCAGTCTAAGCATACGAAGTTCATTCCCAATCTATGATCAGACTAGACCAAGGGTTGCGGCAGCACATGCTAGGCTCGAACATGTGCTGGTGTCACATTTTTCTTCACCGGGGCACCATCGTCTTAGCATCACCGGAGAACCTGACTGGCGGCATTAGGGTTTCGGCAATCAAGGGGCCGGGGGGTGTGCGCACATGATGTGCGATGGGTGCTGGTACTTGGCCCTTATATTGGCCCCCTATCCCTCATCAAACCTCGAGAACTCACACCCCCTTAAAGAGCATTTGAGATTTTACAGGTTTGCTGCTAGTAGCCACTAAAGTGTCTGGAATGGGGACACTTTTTTCAAATGGTCACAAAATCTTGTACACTTCCAGCTTTTAGTTGATTTCTTTTGTGCATGCCAACAAAAATACAAGGACCACGTCTACCAAGTTTGGGGCCAAAACTCATTCCAAAAAAATTTTGCAAAATCCTAAACCGTAAAAACTTTCAAAAATCGTGAAAAATAGAAAATGAGTCGTCTTGCCATGAAACTTCATGTGAAGGCTTAAGGGACCATTGGATGAATTTACAAGCCATAAAAATGTCATTGGCACACAAAAATCTGAAGATGTGCTAAACCCACCTACCATCCTATCGATCCACGTCTTGCGCATCCCGTCTCTCTGGCTGGCGTAGTGCCCGCCCGCCCGCCCGCTCGTTTCGTCAGTTGGCTTAGGCATACGAAGTTCATTCCCAATCCAGGATTGGACCAAGTGTTGTGGTAGCAGGATCGACAGCACATAGAGGGGGACCCGACCGATACCTGACTTGCGCATCCCGCCCCTCTAGCAGGCTAAGCACCCGCACGCTCGTTTCGTGGGTTGACTTAGGCATACGGAGTTCATTCCCAGTCTAAGCATACGGAGTTCATTCCCAGTCTAGGATCGGACCAGATCGAGGCTTGCGATAGCACATTCTGGGCTTGGGCATGTGCTGGTGCCACATTTTTCTTCGTTGGGGCACCATCGTCGGAGCATCGTTGGAGAACCTGACCAGCGGCATTGGGGTTCCGGTGATCGGGGGGCTGGGGGGTGTGCGCACATGATGTGCAGTGGGTGCTGGTACTTGGCCCTTATATTGGCCCCCCATCCCTCATCCAACCTCGAGAACTCACACCACCTTAAAAAGCATTTGACATTTTACAGGTTTGCTGCCTGTAGCCATTAAAGTGTCTGAAATGGGGACACTTTTTTCAAATGGTCACAAAATCTTGTACACTTTGTGTTTTTACCTGAATTTTTTTGTGTATGCCAACAAAAATACAAGGATCACATCTACAAAGTTTGGGGCCAAAACTCCTTTCGAAAAAATTTTTAAAAAATCCCGAACCGAAAAAAGTTTTGAAAATAGTGGAAAATAGAAAACGAGTCATCTTGCCATGAAACTTCACGTCAAGGCTTAAGGGACCATTGTATGAATTTACAAGCCATAAAAATGGCATTGGCACGTAGAAATATGAAGATGTGCCTCAACCACCTACCACCCTATCGATCCACAGCTTGCGCATCCCGTCTCTCTGGCTGGCATAGTGCTCGCCCGCCCACTCGCCCGCTCGTTTCGTCGGTTGGTTTAGGCATCGAAGTTCATTCCCAGTCTAAGATTGGACTGGGCTGAGGGTTGTGGCAACAGGATCGGCAGCACATAGAGGGGGACCCGATCGATCCCCGGCATACGCATCCCACCCCTTTGGTCGGCTGTGCGCCCGCACGCTCATTTCGTGGGTTGACTTAGGCGTACGGAGTTCATTCCCAGTCTATGCATACGGAGTTCATTCCCAGTCTAAGATCAGAATTGACCGAGGGTTACGGTAGCACATCCTGGGCTCGGGCATGTGCTGCTGCCGCATTTTTCTTCGTCGGGGCACCATCGCCGGAGAACTTGACCGGTAGCACTAGGGTTCCGACGATCGGGGGGTTGGGGGGGTGTGCGCACATGATGTGCGATGGGTGCTGGTACTTGGCCCTTATATTGGCCCCCTATCCCTCATCAAACCTCGAGAACTCACACCCTCTTAAAGAGCATTTTAAAAAGTGTCTGAAATAGGGACACTTTTTTCAAATGGTCACAAAATCTTGTACACCTTGAGTTTTTAGCTGAATCTTTTTGTGCATGCCAACAAAAATACAAGGATCATGTCTACCAAGTTTAGGGATAAAACTCATTCCGAAAAAATTTTAAAAAATCCCGAACCGTAAAAAGTTATGAAAATCGTGAAAAATCGAAAGCGAGTCATCTTGCCATGAAACTTCACGTGAAGGCTTAAGGCACCATTGTATGAATTTACAGGCCATAAAAATGGGATTGGCACATAGAAATATGAAGATGTGCGTAAACCCACCTACCACCCTATCGATCCACGGCTTGCGCATCTCGTCTCTTTGGCCGGCGTAATGCCCGCCCGCCGACCCGCTCGTTTCATCGGTTGGCTTAGGCATACGGAGTTCATTCCCAGTCTAAGATTGGATCGGACCGAGGATTGCGGCAGTAGGATTGGCAGCATGCAGAGGGGGACCTAGCCGATCCCCGGCTTGCACATCCTTGCCCTCGGTCAGCTGAGCACCCGCACGCTCGTTTCGTGGGTTGACTTAGGGATACGGAGTTCATTCCTAGTCTAAGATCAGACCGGACCGAGGGCTCAGGCAGAACATGCTAGGCTCGGGCATGTGCTGGTGCCACATTTTTCTTCCCCGGGGCACCATCGTCGGAGCATCGTCGTAGAAATTGACCGGCGGCATTAGGGTTCTGGCGATCGGGGGGGCCGAGGGGGGGTGTGCGCACATGATGTGCGATGGGTGCTGGTACTTGGCCCTTATATTGGCCCCCTATCCCTCATCAAACCTTGAGAACTCACACCCCCTTAAAGAGCATTTGAGATTTTACAAGTTTGCTGCCAGTAGCCATTAATGTGTCTGAAATGGGGACACTTTTTTCAAATGGTCACAAAATCTTGTACACTTCGAGTTTTTAGCTGAATTTTTTTGTGCATGCCAACCGAAATATAAGGATCACGTCTACCAAGTTTGGGGCCAAAAATCCTTCCAAAAAAATTTTAAAAAATCCCGAACCGTAAAAAGTTTTGAAAATTGTGAAAAATAGGAAACGAGTCATCTTGCCATGAAACTTCACGTGAAGGCCTAAGGGACCATTGTATGAATTTACAAGCCATAAAAATGGCATTGGCATGTACAAATATGAAGATGTGCCTAAACCCACCTACCACCCTATCGATCCACGACTTGCGCATCCCGTCTCTTTGGCCGGTGTAGTGCCCGCTCGCCCGCTCGCCTGCTCGTTTCGTCAGTTGGCTTAGGCATACGAAGTTCCTTCCCAGTCTAACATTGGACCAGACCGAAGGTTACGGCAGCAGAATCGATAGCACACAGAGGGGGACCCGGACGATCCCCGGCTTGCGCATCCCGCCCCTCTAGCCGGTTGAGCGCCCGTATGCTCGTTTCGTGGGTTGACTTAGGCATACAGAGTTCATTCCCAGTCTAAGATCAGATCAGACTGAGGGTTACGATAGCGCATGCTGGGCTCGGGCATGTGCTGGTGCTGCATTTTTCTTCGTCGGGGCACCATCGCCTGAGCATCGTCGGAGAACTTGACCGGCGGCATTGGGGTTCTGGCGATCGGGGGGCCGGGGGGTGTGCGCACATGATGTGTGATGGGTGCTGGTGCTTGGCCCTTATATTGGCCCCTTATCCCTCATCAAACCTAGAGAACTCACACCCCCTTAAAGCGCATTTGAGATTTTACAGGTTTGCTGCCAGTAGCCATTAAAGTGTTTGAAATGGGGACACCTTTTTCAAATGGTCACAAAATCTTGTACACTTCGAGTTTTTAGCTAATTTCTTTTGTCGATGCCAACAAAAATACAAGGATCACGTCTACGAAGTTTGGGACCAAAACTCCTTCCAAAAAAATTTTAAAAAATCTCAAAACGTAAAAAGTTTCAAAAATCGTGAAAAATAGAAAATGAGTCGTCTTGCCATGAAACTTCATGTGGAGGCTTAAGGGACCATTGTATGAATTTACAAGCCATAAAAATGGCATTGGCACGTAGAAATATGAAGATGTGCCTAAACCCACCTACCACCCTATCGATCCACGGCCTGCGCATCCCGTCTCTCTGACCGGCAGAGTGCCCGCCCGCCCGCCCGCTTGTTTCGTCAGTTGGCTTAGGCATACGGAGTTCTTTCCCAGTCTAAGATCAGACCAGACTAAGTGCTGTGGCAGTAGGATCGGCAGCACGCAGAGGGGGACCCGACTGATCCCCAGCTTGCAAATCCCGCCCCTCTAGCCGACTGAGCGCCCGCAGATCGAGGGGGCCAGGGGGTGTGCGCACATGATGTGCGATGAGTGCTTGTACTTGGCCCTTATATTGGCCCCCTATCCCTCATCAAACCTTGAGAACTCACACCCCCTTAAAGAGCATTTGACATTTTACAGGTTTGCTGCCAGTAGCCATTAAAGTGTCTAAAATGGGGACACTTTTTTCAAATGGTCACAAAATCTTGTACACTTCGAGTTTTTAGCTGATTTTTTTTATGCATGCCAAAAAAAATAAAAGGATCATGTCTACTAAGTATGGGGCCAAAACTCCTTCCGAAAAAATTTTGAAAAATCTTGAACCGCAAAAAGTTTTGAAAATCATGAAAAATAAAAAATGAGTCGTCTTGCCATGAAACTTCATGTGAAGGCTTAACGGACCATTGTATGAATTTACAAGCCATAAAAATGCATTGACATGCAGAAATATGAAGATATGCCCAAACCCACCTACCACCCTATCGATCCACGGCTTGCAAATCCCGTCTCTCTGGTCGACGTAGTGCCCGCCCGCCCGCTCGTTTCGTCGATTGGCTTAAGCATACGAGTTCAATCCCAGTCTAAGATCAGACCGGACTGAGGGTTGTGGCAGCAAATGCTGGGCTCGGGCATGTGCTGGTGCCACATTTTCCTTTGCCGGGCCACCATCGCCGGAGAACCTAACCGACGGCATTGGGGTTCTGGTGGTCGGGGGGGCCAGGGGGTGTGCGCACATGATGTACAATGGGTGCTGGTACTTGGCCCGTATATTGGCCCCCTATCCCTCATCAAACCTTGAGAACACACACCCCCTTAAAGAGCTTTTGAGATTTTACAGGTTTGCTGCCAGTAGCCATTAAAGTGTCTAAAATGGGGACATTTTTTCAAATGGTCACAAAATCTTGTACACTTCAAGTTTTTAGCTGATTTTTTTTGTGCATGCCAATAAAAATACAAGGCTCACGTCTACCAAGTTTAGGGCCAAAACTCCTTCTGAAAAAAGTTTAAAAAATCTCAAACCGTAAAAAGTTTTGAAAATCATGAAAAATAGAAAACAAGTCGTCTTGCCATGAAACTTCACGTGAAGGCTTAAGGGACCATTGTATGAATTTACAAGCCATAAAAATGGCATTGGCATGCAGAAATATGAAGATGTGTGTAAACTCACCTACCACCCTATCGATCCACGGCTTGCGCATCCCGTCTCTCTGGCTGACATAGTGCCCGCCCACTTGCCCGCCCGCCCACTCATTTTGTTGGTTGGCTTAGGCATACGGAGTTCATTCCCAGTATAAGATCGGACCGGACCGAGGGTTACGATAGCAAATGCTGGGCTCGGGCATGTGCTGGTGCCACATTTTTCTTCGTCGGGGCACCATCGCCGGAGCATCGTCGGAGAACCTGACTGGCGGCATTGGGGTTCTAGTGATCGGGGGGCCGGGGGGTGTAGGCACATGATGGCAATGGGTGCTGGTACTTGGTCCTTATATTGGCCCCCTATCCCTCATCAAACCTCGAGAACACACACCCCCTTAAAGAGTATTTGAGATTTTACAGGTTTGTTGCCAGTAGCCTTTAAAGTGTCTAAAATGGGCACACTTTTTTCAAATGGTCACAAAATCTTGTACACTTCGAGTTTTTACCTGAATTTTTTTTGTGCATACTAACAAAAATACAAGGATCACGTCTACCAAGTTTGGGGCCAAAATTCCTTCTTAAAAAATTTTAAAAAATACCGAGCCTTAAAAAGTTTCAAAATTCATGAAAAATAAAAAACGAGTCGTCTTGCCATGAAACTTCACGTGAAGGCTTAAGGGACCATTGTATGAATTTACAAGCCATAAAAATTTCATTTGCATGAAGAAATATGAAGATGTGCCTAAACCCACCTACCACCCTATCGATACACGGCTCGTGCATCCCGTCTCTCTGGTCGGAATAGTGCCCGCCCCCCGCTCGTTTTGTCGATTGGCTTAGGCATACGGAGTTCATACCCAGTATAAGATCAGACTGGATCAAGCGTTACGACAGCAAGATCGACAGCACGCAGAGGTGGACCCGATCGATCCCCAGCTTGCAAATCCCGTCCCTTTGGCCGGCTGAGCACTCACATGCTTGTTTCGTGGGTTGACTTAGGCATACGGAGTTCATTCCCAGTCTAAGCGCACGGAGTTCATTCCTAGTCTAAGATCGGACTGGACTAAGGGTTGTGGCAGCACATGCTAGGCTTGGGCATGTGCTGGTGTCACATTTTTCTTCGTCGGGGCACCATCGCGAAAGTATCATCGGAGAACCTGACCGACGGCATTGGGGTTCCGGCGATAGGGGGCCGGGGGGTGTGCACACATGATGGGCGATGGGTGCTGGTACTTGGCCCTTATATTGGCCCCCTATCCCTCATCAAACCTTGAGAACTCACACCTCCTTAAAGATCATTTGAGATTTTACACATTTGCTGCCAGTAGCCATTAAAGTGTCTGAAATGGGGACATTTTTTTCAAATGGTCACAAAATCTTGTACACTTCGAGTGTTTAGCTGATTTTTTATGTGCATGCCAACAAAAATACAAGGATCACGTCTACCATGTTTGGGGCCAAAAATCCTTCCGAAAAAATTTTAAAAAATCCCGAACCGTAAAAAGTTTCAAAAATCGTGAAAAATAGAAAACGAGTCGTCTTGCCATGAAACTTCACGTGAAGTCTTAAGGGACCATTGTATGAATTTACAAGCCATAAAAATGGCATTGGCATGTAGAAATATGAAGATGTGCCTAAACCCACCTACCCCTATCGATCCACGGCTTGCGCATCATGTCTCTCTGGCCGACGTAGTGCCCACCCGCCTGCCCGCTCATTTCGTTAATTGGCTTAGGCATACAGAGTTCATTGCCAATCTAAGATTAGATCAGACCGAGGGTTGCGACAGTAGGATTGGCAGCATGTAGAGGGGGACCCGATTGATCCCCGGCTTGCACATCCCGCCCCTCTGGCGGGCTGAGCGCCTGCACGCTCATTTCGTAGGTTGACTTAGGCATACGAAGTTCATTCCCAGTCTAAGCATACGGAGTTCATTCCCAGTCTAAGATCGGACCAGACCGAGGGTTGTGGCAGCACATGCTGGGCTCGGGCATGGGCTGGTGCCGCATTTTTCTTCTTCGGGGCACCATCGTCGGAGAACCTGACCGATGGCATTGGGGTTCCGACGATTGAGGGGGCCGGGGGGTGTGCGCACATGATGTGCGATGGGTGCTGGTACTTGGCCCTTATATTGGCCCCCTATTCCTTGTAAAACCTCAAGAACTCACACCCCCTTAAAGAGCAATTGAGATTTTACAGGTTTGCTGCCAGTAGCCATTAATGTGTCTGAAATGGGGACACTTTTTTTAAATGGTCACAAAATCTTGTACACTTCGGGTTTTTAGCTGATTTTTTGTGTGCATGCCAAAAAAAATACAAGGATCACGTCTACCAAGTTTGGGGCCAAAACTCCTTCCAAAAAAATTTTAAAAAATCCCGAACCGCAAAAAGTTTCAAAAATCATGAAAAATAGAAAACGAGTCGTCTTGGCATGAAACTTCACATGAAGGCTTAAGGGACCATTGTATGAATTTACAAGCCATAAAAATTGCATTGGCATGCAAATATATGAAGATGTGCCTAAACCCACCTAACACCCCATCGATCCACGGCTTGCGCATCCCGTCTCTCTGGTCAACGTAGTGCCCGCCCGCCCGTCCGCCCGTCCGCCCGCCCGCTCGTTTCGTCGGTTGGCTTAGGTGTATGGAGTTCATTCCTAGTCTAATATCGGACCGGACCAAGGGTTGTGGCAGTAGGATTGGCAGCATGCGTAGGGGGACCCTGTCGATCCCAGCCTTGCGCATCCGCCCCTCTGGCCGAATGAGCGCCCATGCGCTCGTTTCGTGGGTTGACTTAGGCATTCGGAGTTCATTCCCAATCTAAGCAAACTGAGTTCATTCCTAGCTAAGATCAGACCAGACCAAGGGTTGCAACAGAACATGTTGGGCTCGGGCATGTGCTGGTGTCGCATTTTTCTTCGTCGAGGCACTATCGCCGGAGCATCGCCGGAGAACCTGACCGACGGCATTGGGGTTCCGGCGATCGGGGGGGCCGGAGGGGTGTGCACACATGATGTGCGATGGGTGCTTGTACTTGGCCCTTATATTGGCCCCCTATCCCTCATCAAACCTCGAGAGCTCACACCCCCTTAAAGAGCATTTGAGATTTTACAGGTTTGCTGCCAGTAGCCATTAAAGTGTCTGAAACGGGGACACTTTTTTCAAATGGCCACAAAATCTTGTACACTTCGAGTTTTTAGCTGATTTTTTTTGTGCATGCCAACAAAAATACAAGGATCGCGTCTACTATGTTTGGGGCCAAAACTCCTTCTGAAAAAATTTTGAAAAATCCCGAACCGCAAAAAGTTTTGAAAATCATGAAAAATAGAAAACGAGTCGTCTTGCCATAAAACTTCACGTGAAGGCTTAAGGGACCATTGTATGAATTTACAAGCCATAAAAATGGCATTGGCATGCAGAAATATGAAGATGTGCCTAAACCCACCTACCACCATATATTCTTCCAAATAATCTCTTTTAGGTTTCTGCCATTTCTTCATTTTGTCACCGCCATCATCTTAGATTTCTTTTCAAATGAATACAAGACTCTTTTAAGCACATATTCATTCATTCATTATCATTTCAAATCTTGACAAATACAATGCAATCAAGCATTTTTTCAATGCATTTTAGGGGTGAAATAATAAAAGAACACAAGGTGAATTATCAATGAAGATCTATTTTGGTATAAAACAAATGAGAAAGGAAATAAATTGGATATATGTCATTGGGATGGATGGTATGTCCAAATGATGAATATTCAGACAATTCTCAACATTAATCTAGGATTCTTTTTTAAAAACTCATTCCATTTACTGTTGAAGTCATCTTGAGCTTGGCGAACTTTGCCCCAGTCTTTGAGGGATCTTTAGATGTCTTTCATCTTCCATTCATGTGAGCCATTTGACCTGGATCTTTTTCTACCAAAATCACATTTTCAGGTTTTCAATTTAAATCTCTTTTTTCATTTTTTCATTTTTTCTTCTTTCTTTCTTTTTTTTCTTTTTTTTTTCATCATCTTCTTTTTTTTTTCTCATTTTTCATCTATTGTTGATATCCTTCATACATCAAACTTTGGAGTAATGTAGCATGATTCCATTGCTTCATCATGAGCATGCCTTTGCTCAGCATATTATCATTCAAGTTGAGTATTCATACTTGATCCAAATGCACTTTTCAAGGTTGTAATGTAGGCCAAGGTGAAGGGTCATAAAAAAAATGGATATAATAGGCTCAAAACATGTATTAAAAAGGTTCAAAACCAAAGGATCATTTGATACAACTTGGCATTTTGCCCCCACATTGTTTCACTATTTTCTTTCTTCACACAAAAGATTCTCATTACTTTGCCCCAAGTCATGTGTGGCATTTATTTTTTTTTTCTTTTCTTTCTTTTTCCATTTTTGAGACCTTTTGTGAAATTTTTTCAAAAATTGCCCCCCAGTGTAGAGGGTGATCCTTGGTTAGGGTTCTTCAAAAAAAGAAATCATAATAGGCTCAAAGGGGTAGCAATAAATGGTTTTTTGAATGGTAAAAGAAAGATGGCCATTTTTCATCTCAATTGTGAATACCTTTCTTGAACATCATCTATTGAACAAAGCTCATGAATCTGTATAAAAGATTGCACATCTTCAAGACATATCTATTTCACCTCCGGTAACAGCTTACTTTTTGATCAAATCATCTTCTCATATTAATGTGGATGAGTTCTCAAAAATTAAATCCCAGAATTACTGTTATAACTGTCCAAATATTCATCATCCAAATTTGAGAATGGGAATGTAAAGTTATGAAAGGTAATGGGGCATGGAATAATGGTCGAGTGAAAAAGAAAATGTAATGAAATGCATTAACTTGCCCTTATTAAGATGATAACAAGTGAAGTCACTTTGAAAAAAAGAAATCTAACATTACTTGAAAAGAAATCTTAAAATGACAAAAAAAAAACTTTCAACCAGCCTTATCTCCATTAAAAATTAGCCCCCTATATGATCAAGTGAAGAAATCCCCATTGACATCTTGCCCCTCAATTCATTGTGACTCTTCAGATCCTTTCTGTTCTTGACTTTCACTCAGTACGATAACATTAGGTGTTGTTGCTTTTCCCTGATCAAAACTTACTATTCCATCATTGATCAATTGTTGCACCTTATACTTTAAAGCAGTGCAATTTTTAGTAGAATGGCCAGTAATTCCATAATGGTAGTCACAGTGGGCTGTAGGATCATACCACTTTGGATAGGGTGGTTTAAGCGGTTCCACATGGCTAGGGGCAATCAAATGGCTATTATAGAGTTCTCGATATAACTCTGTATAAGTCATAGGAATCGGATCAAACACAGGTTTTTCTCGAGTAGTCCATTGTTCTCGTGAGCCACTTGCTGGGTTAGTAAGGCAAATTTGGGTTCTTACAGGAGCTTGAATGTTAAGGCTATATGTAAGATCTTGAGGGCTAAAAATTGATCGGTAAGTGGATGAATAAGGTGGTTGTGAAGTTAGCTGGTATGGGTGAGATGAGGCATTATTCACAGCAGGATAGTATGGAGAGTAACCTTGGGATGGATAGGGTTGATAACCCCTAAATTGTTGTCTATCAAAGCTCACAGCTTGAGTTTCAGCTTCTTTCTTTTCTGATGTCTTCTTGGTTTCTCCTCCTTTCAACTTACCATTTTTTATGACACTTTCAATAATTTCTCTAGAGATCACCATGTCGGTAAAATTCTTTGTTGCATTCCCTATCATCTTTTCATAATAGGGAGGTTTTAAAGTGCTAACAAATAGCACTGTGGTCTCTTTTTCTGTCAGTGGAGGTTGTACCTGTGAAGCTATATCTCTCCATCTCTGGGTATATTCTTTAAAAGACTCATTTGCCTTTTTCTCTAGATTCTGTAAAGACAAACGATCAGGGGCCAAATCGATGATATGTGATACTGATCGATAAAATCATGTGCCATATCGCTCCAAGAGCGAATATGGGTCCTATCCAACTGAACATACCACCTGGTCGCAGAGCCGGTAAGGCTATCCTGGAAGACATGCATCAAGAGTTTTTCATCATGTGCATGAGCTGCCATTTTTCGACAATACATTGAGATGTGAGTTTTGGGGCACTTTGTACCATCATATTTTTCAAATTTCATTACTTTAAACTTATGAGGGATAACCACATCAGGAACTAAACAGAGCCCAGCAGCATCAACTGACCCATAAAAGCTAAATCCTTCTACACCCCGTAGCCTTTGCTCTAGCATGCTAATCTTGGAACTTTCCTGTACTTCCACTCTCATCTTTTCTTTTTCCTTTTCTTTTAAATCATCTAGATCAAGAATTGGTTCTACTACTTTTTCAGTGAATACAGGATTTATATAGCTATTATACTACCCTGGGTTGAAAGCTGATGGCATTCCAGGATATGCGAAATGTTATGGCAGGACCTCTTAAGCAGACTGGGCTTGAGGTGGGCCAAAACTTGAAGGATACAAAGGGTCAGCCACATCTTGTTGGCTTGTATTTCCTTCAACTCCTTTTCCTTTATTCATGTTATTAAGAGCCTCCAGAATCTTGTTTAGTTCACTTTCAATCTTCTCCTGAGCTTTTTCTAGCTTTTCAAATCTATGAGAACTTTTCTCCTCCATTTGCCTTGCTCTGGATCTTGTGTTGTATGGATGAGCAGGGTTTTCGCTAGATGGAGCTATCCTCGGACCTTGAGTACCATACTTATGATTAGAAATGTTATGTTGTGCCTTATGTATGATGCTTTGATACATAAATAAAATGTACATTTTTCTGAATGAAATCTAGTATGAAATGAATGTAAATGATTGTGTTAAAACATGATCATGAAAATAATGCAGATGCATAAAATTAGACAAACAACATAGTTAGTTCCATGGATGAAATGAAAGTGATGCTGATGCATAATGTTACATATGATACTGAAAATGATACACAAAGTTAAACAATCAAAACGGTTAGATAAACACCCTTTTTGTGTCTTAATTTCAGGGTATATCTATCATTAGGTAGAAAGGGCTCTATCTAGGTTTAGGCATTCTTAAGGTTCACAAAGTTAAACAATCAAAATGGTTAGATAAACACCCTTTTTGTGTCTTAATTTCAGGGTATATCTATCATTAGGTAGAAAAGGCTCTATCCTAGGTTTAGGCATTCTTAAGGTTCACTATATGCGGTTTTAAAGTCAAAGTCTAAAGGTCCTCAAATTGTTCCTTACATCTTTGTCCATCACAGACTAGTAAGGCACCCTAATCCTCGCCCATTATAGGCTACAAGCGGAAAAGGTTCAATTTGAGTGGGAGTATTTCGCTAGCCACTGCGGAGGCATTAGACCTCACGAAAGCAATAGGTACTTTACTCCCTCCTAGAGGGACGGAGCTCGGGTGTTGAGCTCATGTTATGCACATGCACATGAATGACATAATTAACAAAGCAAATAAACATAAATGAATAATAACACATATATACAGAAGGGTTCAATTTTATTAGGCTTTTGGATAACACAAATTATTTGCTGGCCTGACTCTCAAGGTCCCCAGTGGAGTCACCAAGCTGTCAAAACGTCTAGATCTGGGGATCTATCGCTAGACATTGACTTTTAGGGAGTCGCCACCAATCTTTTTTTATCTAGGTGCGATTGGCCACCTAAGGAATCTGTTCTTTCAGGGAACACCTAAGTTTAGGGTCCCTAAAAGAATAGGTTCAGGTCTACAAACCAGAACAGGGTTCGAGAGTTCGATTACGTGTGAGGAAGGTTATAGCACCCTCACAACGCCCATCAAAAGATGGTACCAGCTTAAATTTGTGTTATCCAATTAGCCTTAAAATTTTACCAAGTAATTAATTATTGGAAATTTTTCTCAATTGACTCTAATACTTTTAGCAAAAAATTGAGAAAATTCCCTCACCTTAAGAGTATGCAAGAAAAAACTACTGTTTCACTTGTAGAGGCTCCGTCGTCGGATTGGTTAAAGAAAAATCAAAATCAAAATCAAAATAGAAAGGAAGGAGAGAATGATTGTTCTTGTGTAGGAAAATTGATACTTTCAACTTTTCCTCAAAAACCCTTTTTTCTGAAAATTTATTTTTAAGGAAAATTGATATTTTCAACTTTTCCCTAAAAATATTTTTTTTGAAAATTTATTTTTAAGGAAAATTGATACTTTCAACTTTTCCCTAAAAATATTTTTTTGGAAATTTTGATTTTCAAGGAAAATTGATACTTTCAACTTTTCCTCAAAAACCCTTTTTGAAATTTATTTTTAAGGAAAATTGATACTTTCAACTTTTCCCTAAAAATATTTTTTTTGGAAATTTTGATTTTTATTTAAAGAAAATAGAATAAAATAAAAATGAAAATAAATAAAGATAAAAAATAAAGAAAAGTAAAACAAAAATAAAAATAAGATAAAAAAATATTAAATAAATCTAGTCTAATTAATAAATAAATAAATAAAACAAATAAATAAAAAATTTTGAAAAAAAAAAAAACCTGGAGCGGCTCGGCTATCGGCTCGACTTGGCTCGGCTCAAGGAAGAGAAACGGCTCAGGGGGGCGGCTTGGAGCTCGGCTCGGCTCGGCTCGGCTTGGAGGGGGTAGACACACGCGCGGGTCAGGAAGTGGGTCGACACTCGGGTCGGGTCGGATCTCGGCAAAGCGCGCGGATCCTCTGGGTTACTTAAGGCCAAAACGACGTCATTTTGAAAGGGTATAAAATGCACTTCCCTCTATTTTTCGGCAGAACGCTCCTCCCCTCTCTCTCTCTCTTTCCTTTTTCCTCTCCCTTCTCTCTAAAACCTGAAGAACTCCGGTTGAATATCCGTCAGATTCTGAAAAATGTGGCCGAAATCTAGAAAATTTCACCGGAAGTTCAGCGAAAGTTGGTCGGAAGATCACCGGTTTCTGGGATTCTTCGTCGGAAACTGGGCAGGTCGCCGAAAACTTCAAGTTTGGTCGGAATTTTCACCGAAAAATTCAAATTTCGTCGGAAAATTCACCGAAATTTGGAATTTCCAAAAAAAAATCGCCAAAAAAACTTCAAAAAAATTCTTCTCACTCCCAGAACACTCCTAAACCCTTTCTTAGCTCTCTATACGCCCCTATTCTCTCAATCAGTAGCTTTTGCTTATTGTTTTCTCTGTGTGTTCTTCATTTTGTTCCAGAGGTACCTTTTATAGGGATTGATCAGGAGTTCCTGATCAATCCCAATTCCTCCTTGGACGGGAATTCAATCTTTGAATCCAACTGGACTCTTCTGATTGAATTCCCATTCACAGTGGGATTCTTCAACTTTTAATCCCAGCCCTCAAAAAAAGAAAAAAATTATAACAATAATAATATGATAAATAAAAAAAATTAGATAAATGAATAAAATAAAATTAACAGATAATTAAAAAATAAAATAAAATAAATCCAAAAATATTACCAAAAAAAAAATTATAATATAATAATAAATATATAACTATATAAATAAATTACATATAAATATTAACAGAAAAAAAAAGATATACATAACAATAATAATAATAAATAATAAAATACATAAAATACAAAAGAAGGAAAAAGAAAAAAGAAAAAAAAATACAAGCTAAAAAATTGAATTGGGCTATACCCATTTGGGCCAGGCCCAATTGATCTGGGCCAGGACCCAATTGGGTGTCTACACTCCTTCCGAAAAAATTTTAAAAAATCCCGAACCGCAAAAAGTTTTGAAAATCGTGAAAAATAGAAAACGAGTCGTCTTGCCATGAAACTTCACGTGAAGGCTTAAGGGACCATTGTATGAATTTACAAGCCATAAAAATGGCATTGGCACGTAGAAATATGAAGATGTGCCTAAACCCACCTACCACCCTATCGATCCACGGCTTGCGCATCCCGTCTCCCTAGCCGGCGTAGTGCCCGCCCGTCCGTTCATTTCATCGGATGGCTTATGCATACGGAGTTCATTCCCAATGTAAGATTAGACCGGACTGAGGGTTGCGGCAGCAGAATCGGCAGCACGCAAAGGGGGACCCGACCGATCCTTGGCTTGCGCATGCCGCCCTTCTGGCTGGTTGAGCATCCACACGCTCGTTTCGTGGGTTGACTTAGGCATACGGAGTTCATTTCCAGTCTAAGATCGGACCGGATCGAGGGTTACGATAGCACATGCTGGGCTCGGGCATGTTCTGGTGCCGTATTTTTCTTCACCGTGGCACCATCGTCGGAGCATCCTCAGAGAACCTGACCGACGGCATTGGGATTCCGGCAATCGGGGGGGTCGGGGGGGTGTGCACACATGATGTACGATGGGTGCTGGTACATGGCCCTTCTATTGGCCCCCTATCCCTCATCAAACTTTGAGAACTCACACCCCCTTAAAGAGCGTTTGAGATTTTATAGGTTTGCTGCCAGTAGCCATTAAAGTGTTGAAATAGGGACACTTTTTTCAAATGGTCACAAAATCTTGTACACTTTGAGTTTTCAACTGATTTTTTTTATGCATGCCAACAAAAATACATGGATCACATCTACCAAGTTTGGGGCCAAAACTCCTTCCAAAAAAATCTTAAAAAATCCCGAACCGCAAAAAGTTTCAAAAATCATGAAAAATAGAAAACGAGTCATCTTGCCATTAAACTTCACGTGAAGGCTCAGGGGACCATTGTATGAATTTACAAGCCATAAAAAGGGCATTGGCATGCAGAAATATGAAGATGTGCCTAAACCCACCTACCACCTTATTGATACACAGCTTGCGTATCCCGTCTCTCTGGCCGCGTAGTGACCGCCCGCTCACCGGCTCGCTCGTTTCGTCGGTTGGCTTAGGTATACGAAGTTCATTTCCAGTCTAAGATCGAACCGAACTGAGGGTTGCGGCAGCAAGATCGGTAGCACACATAGGTGGACCCGATCGATCCTCGGTTTACGCATCCCGCCCCTCTGGTCGGCTGAGAGCCCGCACGCTCGTTTCGTGGGTTGACTTAGGCATACGGAGTTCATTTCCAGTCTAAGCATACGGAGTTCATTCCCAGTCTAAGATCGGACCAGACCGAGGGTTGCAGCAGCACATGCTGGGCTCAGGCATGTGCTGGTGTCGCATTTTTCTTCGTCGGGGCACCATCGCCGGAGCATCACCGGAGAACCTGGCCGACGACATTGGGGTTCCGACGATTGGGGGGGCCGGGGGGTGTGCTCACATGATGTGCGATGGGTGCTGGTACTTGGCCCTTATATTGGCCCCCTATCCCTCATCAAACCTCAAGAACTCACACCCCCTTAAAGAGCATTTCAGATTTTACAGGTTTGCTCCCAGTAGCCATTAAAGTGTCTGAAATGGGGATACTTTTTTCAAATTCTCACAAAATCTTGTACACTTCGAGTTTTTAGCTGATTTTTTTTGTGCATGCCAAAAAAAATACAAGGATCAGGTCTACCATGTTTGGGGCCAAAACTCTTTCTGAAAAAATTTTAAAATATCCCGAACCGTAAAAAGTTTCAAAAATCATGAAAAATAGAAAACGAGTTGTCTTGCCATGAAACTTCACGTGAAGGCTTAAGGCACCATTGTATGAATTTACAAGCCATAAAAATGGCATTGGCGTGCAGAAATATGAAGATGTGCCTAAACCCACCTACCACCCTATCGATCCAGGGCTTGCGCATCCCGTTTCTCTGGCCGACGTAGTGCCCGCCTGCCCGCCCGACCGCTCATTTTGTCGGTTGCCTTACGCATACAGAGTTCATTCCCAGTCTAAGATCGAATCAGACTGAGGGTTGCAGCAGCACATGCTGGTCTCGGGCATGTGCTGGTGCCGCATTTTTCTTCACCGGGGCACCATCGCCGGAGCATCACCGAAGAACCTGACCGACGGCATTGTGGTTCCGTCGATGGGGGGCCCGGGGGGTGTCCGCACATGATATGGGATGGGAGCTGGTACTTGGCCCTTATATTGGCCCCCTATCCCTCATCAAACTTTGAGAATTCACACCCCCTGAAAGAACATTTGAGATTTTATAGGTTTGCTGCCAGTAGCCATTAAAGTGTCTGAAATGGGGACACTTTTTTCAAATGGTCACAAAATCTTGTACACTTCGAGTTTTTAGCTGATTTTTTTTATGCATGCCAAAAAAAATACAAGGATCACGTCTACCAAGTTTGGGGCCAAAAATCCTTTCGAAAAAATTTCAAAAAATCCCAAAGCGCAAAAAGTTTTGAAAATCGTAAAAAATAGAAAATGAGTCGTCTTGCCATGAAACTTCACACGAAGGCTTAAGGGACCATTGTATGAATTTACAAGCCATAAAAATGGCATTGGCATCCAAAAATATGAAGATGTACCTAACCCACCTACCACCCTATCGATACACGGCTTGCGTATCCCGTCTCTCTAGCCGGCATAGTGATCGCCCGCTCGCCTGCCCGCTCGTTTCATCGGTTGGCTTAGGCATACGGAGTTCATTCCCAATCTAAGATTGAACCAGACCAAAGGTTGCGGTAACAGGATCAGCAGGACGTAGAGGTGGACCCGATCGATTCCCGGTTTGCGCATCCCACCCCTCTGGCCGCTTGAGAGCCCGCACGCTTGTTCCGTGGGTTGACGGCATTGAGGTTCAGGCGATCGGGGGGGCGGGGGGTGAGCGCACCTGTTGTGCGATGGTTACTTGTACTTGGCCCTTATATTGGCCCCCTATCCCTCATCAAACCTTGAGAACTCACACCCCCTTACAAAGCAATTGAGATTTTACAGGTTTGCTGCCAGTAGCCATTAAAGTGTTCGAAATGGGGACACTTTTTTCGAATGGTCACAAAATCTTGTACACTTCGCGTTTTTAGCTGAATATTTTTATGCATGCCAAAAAAAATACAAGGATCATGTCTACCAAGTTTGGGGCCAAAACTCCTTCCAAAAAAATTTTAAAAAATCCTGAACCGTAAAAAGTTTCGAGAATCGTGAAAAATAGAAAACGAGTCGTCTTGCCATGAAACTTCACGTAAAGGCTTAAGGGACCATTGTATGAATTTACAAGCCATAAAAATGGCATTCGCACACAGAAATATGAAGATGTGCCTAAACCCACCAACCACCCTATCGATCCACGGCTTGCGCATCCTGTCTCTCTGGCCGGCATAGGGCCCGCCCGCCTGCCCGCCCGCCCGCTCGTTTCTTCGGTTGGCTTAGGCATACGGAGTTCATTCCCAGCCTAAGATCGGACCGGACTGAGGGTTGTTGTAGTAGGATCGACAGCACGCAGAGGGGGACCCGGCTGATCCCCGGCTTGCGCATCCTGCCCCTCTAGCCGACCGAGTGCCTGCATGCTCATTTCGTGGGTTGACTTAGGCATACGGAGTTCATTCCCAGTCTAAGATCGGATCGGACCGAGGGTTACGGCAGCACATGCTGGGCTCAGGAATGTGCTGCTGCCGCATTTTTCTTCATCGAGGCACCATCGACGAAGCATCGCTGGAGAACTTGATCGGTGGCATTGGGGTTCTGGCAATCGGGGGTGCCGGGGAGGTGTGCGCACATGATGTGCGATGGGTGCTGGTACTTGGCCCTTATATTGGCCCCCTATCCCTCATCAAACCTCGAGAACTCACACCCCCTTAAAGAGCATTTGAGATTTTACAGGTTTGCTGCCAGTAGCCATTAAAGTGTCTGAAATGGGGACATTTTTTTAAAATGGTCACAAAATCTTGTACACTTTGAGTTTTCAGCTGAATATTTTTGTGCATGCCAAAAAAAATACAAGGATCACGTCTACCAAGTTTGGGGCCAAAACTCCTTCCTGAAAAATTTTAAAAAATCTCGAACCGTAAAAAGTTTGAAAAATCATGAAAAATAGAAAACGAGTCGTCTTGCCATGAAACTTCACGTGAAGGCTTAAGGGACTTTTGTATAAATTTACAAGCCATAAAAATGGCATTGGCACGCACAAATATGAAGATGTACTAAACCAACCTACCACCCTATCGATCCACGGCTTGCGCATCCCGTCTCTCTGGCTGGCGTAACGCCCGCCCGCTCGTTTCGTCGGTTGGCTTGGGCATACGGAGTTCATTCCAAGTCTAAGATCGGACCGGACCGAGGGTTGCGACAGCACATGCTCGGCTCGGGCATGTGCTGGTGCCACATTTTTCTTCGTCGGGGCACCATCGTCAGAGCATCACTGGAGAACCTGACCGACGGCATTGGGGTTTCGGCGATCGGGGGGGACGGGGGGGTGTGCGCACATAATGTGCGATGGGTGCTAGTACTTGGCCCTTATATTGGCCCCATATCCCTCATCAAACCTCAAGAACTCACAACCCCTTGAAGAGCATTTGAGATTTTACAGGTTTGTTGCCAGTAGCCATTAAAGTGTCTCAAATGGGGACACTTTTTTCAAATGGTTACAAAATCTGGTACACTTCGAGTTTTTAGCTGATTTTTGTTGCACATGCCAACAAAAATACAAGGATCACGTCTACCAAGTTTGGGGCCAAAACTTCTTCCGAAAAAATTTTAAAAAAATCTTGAACTGCAAAAAGTTTTAAAAATCGTGAAAAATAGAAAATGAGTCGTCTCGCCATGAAACTACACGTGAAGGCTTAAGGGACCATAGTATGAATTTACAAGCCATAAAAATGGCATTGGCATGCAGAAATATGAAGATGTGCTTAAATCCACCTACCACTCAATCGATACATGGCTTGCGCATCCCGTCTCTCTGGCCGACATAGTGCCCGCCCACCCGCTTGTTTGGTCGGTCGGCTTAGGCATACGGAGTTCATTCCCAGTCTAAGATTAGACCAGACCGAGAGTTACAGTAGTAGGATCGGTAGCACGCAGAGAGGGACCCGGTCGATCCCCGGCTTGAGCATCCCGCCCCTCTGGTCGGCTGAGCGCCCGTACGCTCGTTTCGTGGGTTGACTTAGGCATACGGAGTTCATTTCCAGTCTAAGCATACGGAGTTCATTCCCAGTCTAAGATCGGACCAGACCGAGGGTTACAGCAGCACATACTGGGCTCGGGCATGTGCTGTTGCCGCATTTTTCTTCGCTGAGGCACCATCGCTGGAGCATCACCGGAGAACCTGACCGGGGGCATTGGGGTTACGGCGATCGGGGGGGCCGGGGGGTGTGCGCACATGATGTGCGATGGGTGCTGGTACTTGGCCCTTATATTGGCCCCTATCCCTCATCAAACCTCGACAACTCACACCCCCTTAAAGAGCATTTGAGATTTTATAGGTTTGCTGGCAGTAGCCATTAAAGTGTCTAAAATGGGGACACTTTTTTCAAATGGACACAAAATGTTGTACACTTCGAGTTTTTAGCTGAATTTTTTTGTGCATTCCAAGAAAAATACAAGGATCATGTCTACCAAGTTTAGGGCCAAAACTCCTTCCGAAAAACTTTTAAAAAATCCCGAATCGTAAAAAGTTTCAAAAATTGTGAAAAATAGAAAACGAGTCTTCTTGCCATGAAACTTCACGTGAAGGCTTAAGGGACCATTGTATGTATTTACAAGCCATAAAAATGGCATTCGCATGCAGAAATATGAAGATGTGCCTAAACCAACCTACCACCCTATCGATCCACGGCTTGCGCATCTCGTCTCTCTGGCCAACGTAATGCCCGCCCGCCCGCCCACTTGTTTCGTCGGTTGGCTTAGGCATACGGAGTTCATTCCCAGTCTAAGATCATACTGAATCGAGGGTTGCAGCAGCAAGATCGACAGTACGTAGAGGGGGACCCGATCGATCCCCGACTTGTGCATCCCGCCCCTCTAGCCGGCGGAGCTCCCGCACGCACGTTTCATGGGTTGACTTAGGTATATGGAGTTCATTCCTAGTCTAAGCATATGGAGTTCATTCCCAGTCTAAGATCGGACCGGACCGAGGGTTACGGCAGCACATGTTGGGCTAGGGCATGTGCTCGTGCCACTTTTTTCTTTGCCAGGGCACCATCGCCGGAGCATCACCGGAGAACTTGACCCGACGACATTGGGTTTTCGGCGATCGGGGGTGCCGGGGCGGTTGTGCGCACATGATGTGCGATGGGTGCTGGTACTTGGCACTTATATTGGCCCCCTATCCCTCATCAAACCTCAAGAACTCACACCCCCTTAAAGAGCATTTGAGATTTTACAGGTTTGCTGCCAGTAGCCATTAAAGTGTCTGAAATGGGGACACTTTTTTCAAATGGTCACAAAATCTTGTACACTTCTAGTTTTTAGCTGAATTTTTTTGTGCATGCCAACAAAAATACAAGGATCACGTCTACCAGGTTTGGGGCCAAAACTCCTTCCAAAAAAATTTTAAAAAATCCCAAACCACAAAAAGTTTCAAAAATCATGAAAACTAGAAAACAAGTCATCTTGCCATGAAACTTCACGTCAAGGCTTAAGGGACCATTGTATGAATTTACAAGCCATAAAAATGGCATTGGCACACAAAAATATGAAGATGTGCCTAAACCCACCTACCACCCTGTCGATCCACGGCTTGTGCATCCCGTCTCTCTGGCTGGCGTAGTGCCCGCCCGCCCGCCCACTCGTTTCGTCAGTTGCCTTAGGCATACGGAGTTCATTCCCAGTTAAGATCAGACCAGATCGAGGGTTACAGCAGTAGGATCATAGCATGCAGAGAGGGACCCAGTCGATCCCTGGCTTGCGCATCCTGCACCTCTAGCCGACTGAGCACTCGCACGCTCATTTCATGTGTTGACTTAGGCATACGGAGTTCATTCCCACTCTAAGCATATGGAGTTCATACCCAGTCTAAGATCGGACCAGACCAAGGGTTGCGGCAGCACATGCTGGCCTCGGGCATGTGCTGGTGCCGCATTTTTCTTCGTCAGGGTACCATCGTCGAAGCATTGCCGGAGAACCTGACCAGCGGCATTGGGGTTCCGACGGTCGGGGGGGCCGGAGGGGGTGTGCGCAGATAATGTTCGATGGGTGCTGGTACTTGTCCCTTATATTGGCCCCTTATCCCTCATCAAACCTAGAGAACTCACACCCCCTTAAAGAGCATTTGAGATTTTACAGGTTTGCTACCAGTAGCCATTAAAGTGTCTGAAACAGGGACACTTTTTTCGAATGGTCACAAAATCTTGTACACTTTGAGTTTTTAGCTGAATTCTTTTGTGCATGCCAACAAAAATACAAGGATCACGTCTCCAAGTTTGGGGCCAAAAATCCTTTCAAAAAAATTTTAAAAAATCCCGAACCACAAAAAGTTTCAAAAATTGTGAAAAATAGAAAACGAGTCCTCTTGCCATAAAACTTCACGTGAAGGCTTAAGGGACCATTGTATGAATTTACAAGCCACAAAATTGGCATTGGCTCATAGAATTATGAAGATGTGCCTAAACCCACCTACCACACTATCGATCCATGGCTTGCGCATCCCGTCTCTCTGGCCGACGTAGTGCCCGCCCGCCCGCCCGCTCGCTCGGATCTGATCGATGGTTGCGACAGCACAAGCTGGGCTCGGGTATGTGCTGGTGCCACATTTTTTGTCGTCGAAGCACCATCACCGAAGCATCGCCGGAGAACCTGACCAGCGGCATTAGGGTTTCGCGATCGGGGGCGCCGGGGGGTGTGCGCACATGCTGTGCGATGGGTGCTGGTACTTGGCCCTTATATTGGCCCCCTATCCCTCATCAAACCTCGAGAACTCACACCCCCTTAAATAGCATTTGAGATTTTACAGGTTCGCTACCAATAGCCATTAAAGTGTCTGAAGTGGGGACACTTTATTCAAATGGTCACAAAATCTTGTACACTTTGAGTTTTTAGCTGAATTTTTTTTTGCATGCCAACAAAAAGTCAAGGATCATGTCTACCAAGTTTGGGGCCAAAACTCCTTCCAAAAAAATTTTAAAAAATCCCTAACTGCAAAAAGTTTCAAAAATCGTGAAAAATAGAAAATGAGTCGTCTTGCCATGAAACCTCACGTGAAGGCTTAAGGGACCATTGTATGATTTTACAAGCCATAAAAATGGCATTGGCATGCAGAAATATGAAGATGTACTGAAACTCACCTACCACCCTATTGATCCACGGCTTGCGCATCCCGTCTCTCTGGCCGGCGTAGTGCCCGCCCGCCCGCCCGCCCGCTCGTTTCATCGGTTGGCTTAGGCATACGGAGTTCATTCCCAGTCTAAGATTAGATCAGACCGAGGGTTATGGCAGCAGGATCGGCAGCACACAGAGGGGGACCCAACCGATCCCCGGCTTGCGCATCCCGCCCCTCTGGCCGACTGAGCGCCCGCTCGCTCGTTTCATGGGTTGACTTAGGCATACGGAGTTCATTTCCAGTCTAAGCATACGGAGTTCATTCCCAGTCTAAGATCGGACCAGACCGAGGGTTGCAGCAGCACATACTGGGCTCGGGCATGTGCTGTTGCCGTATTTTTCTTCGCTGAGGCACCATCGCTGGAGCATCACCGGAGAACCTGACCAGGGGCATTGGGGTTCCGGCGATCGGGGGGGCCGGGGGGGTGTGCGCACATGATGTGCGATGGGTGCTGGTACTTGGCCCTCAAATTGGCCCCCTATCCCTCATCAAACCTCGAGAACTCACACCCCCTTAAAGAGCATTAGAGATTTTACAGGTTTGCTGCCAGTAGCCATTAAAGTGTCTGAAATGGGGACACTTTTTTCAAATGGTCACAAAATCTTGTACACTTCGAGTTTTTTGCTGAATGTTTTTGTGCATGCCAAAAAAAATACAAGCATCATGTCTACCAAGTTTGAGGCCAAAACTCCTTCCGAAAAGATTTTAAAAAATCTCGAACCGTAAAAAGTTTCAAAAATCATGAAAAATAGAAAACGAGTCATCTTGCCATGAAACTTCACGTGAAGTCTTAAGGGACCATAGTATGAATTTACAAGCCATAAAAATGGCATTGGCATGCAGTAATATGAAGATGTGCCTAAACCCACCTACCACCTTATCGATCCACGGCTTGCACATCATGTCTCTCTGGCCGACATAATGCCTGCCCGCCCGCCCGCCCGCTCGTTTCGTCAGTTGGCTTAGGCATACAAAGTTCATTCCCAGTCTAAGATCAGACCAGACCGAGGGTTGTGGCAGCAAGATCGACAGCACACAGAGGGTGAACCGGCCGATCGCCGGTTTGCGCATCCCGCCCCTCTGACCAGCTAAGCGCCCGCCTGCTCGTTTCGTGGGTTGACTTAGGCATACGGAGTTGATTCCCAGTCTAAGCATACACAGTTCATTCCCAGTCTAAGATCGGACCAGACCGAGGGTTGCGGCCGCACATGTTGGGCTCGGGCATGTGCTGGTGTCGTATTTTTCTTTGCCGGGGCACCATCGTCGGAGCATCATCGGAGAACCTGACTGGCGGCATTGGGGTTTCGGCGATTGAGGGGGCTGGGGGGGTGTGCACACATGATGTGTGATGCATGTTTGTACTGGGCCCTTATAGTGGCCCCCTATCCCTCATCAAACCTTGAGAACTCACACCCCCTTAAAGAGAATTTGAGATTTTACAGGTTTGCTGCCAGTAGCCATTAAAGTGTCTAAAATGGGGACACTTTTTTCAAATGGTCACAAAATCTTGTACACTTCGAGTTTTTAGCTAAATGTTTTTGTGCATGCCAACAAAAATACAAGGATCACGTGTACCAAGTTTGGGGCCAAAACTCTTTCCAAAAAAATTTTAAAAAATCTCGAACCGTAAAAAGTTTTGAAAATCGTGAAAAATAGAAAACGAGTCGTCTTGCCATGAAACTTCACGTGAAGTCTTAAGGGACCATTGTATGAATTTACAAGCCATAAAATATGAAGATGTGCCTAAACCCACCTACCACCCTATCGATCCACGACTTGCACATCCCGTTTCTCTGGCTGGCGTAGTGCCTGCCCGCCCGCCTGTCCGCTCGATTTGTCGGTTGGCTTAGGCATACGGAGTTCATTCCTAGCTAAGATCAGACCAGACCAAGTGTTGCAATAGAACATGCTGGGCTTGGGCATGTGCTGGTGCTGCATTTTTCTTCGTCGGGGCACTATCGCCGGAGCATCACCGGAGAACCTGACCGACGGCATTGGTGTTCCGGCGATCAGGGGGCCGAAGGGGTGTGCACACATGATGTACGATGGGTGCTGGTGCTTGGCCCTTATATTGGCCCCCTATCCCTCATCAAACCTCGAGAACTGACACCCCCTTAAAGTGCATTTGAGATTTTACATGTTTGCTGTCGGTAGCCATTAAAGTGTCTGAAATGGGGACACTTTTTTCAAATGGTCACAAAATCTTGTAGACTTCGAGTATTTAGCTGAATTTTTTTTTGCATGCCAAAAAAAATACAAGGATCACGTCTACGAAGGTTGGGGCCAAAACTCCTTCCGAAAAAATTTTAAAAAATTTTGAACCGCAAAAAGTTTCAAAAATCATAAAAAATAAAAACGAGTCGTCTTGCCATGAAACTTCACGTGAAGCTTAAGGGACCATTGTATGAATTCACAAGCCATAAAAATGGCATTGGCACTCAAAAATATGAAGATGTGTGAATTCACAAGCCATAAAAATGGCATTAGTTCTCGCCCGCCCGCTCGTTTCGTCGGTTGGCTTAGGCATACAGAGTTCATTTCTAGTCTAAGATCAGACCAGACTGAGGGTTGCGGTAGCAAGACCGCCAGCACGCAGAAGGGGACCCAGGCGATCCCTGACTTGTGCATCCCGGCCCTCTGGCCGGCTGAACGCCCGCACGTTCATTTCTTAGGTTGACTTAGGCATACGGAGTTCATTCCCAGTCTAAGATCAGACCGGACCGAGGGTTGCGGCAGCACATGCTGGGCTCGGGCATGCGCTGGTGGCACATTTTTCTTCGTCGGGGCACCATCGCCAGAGCATCGCCGAAGAACCTGACCGGATGCATTGGGGTACCGATGGCATTGGGGTTCCGGCGATCGGGGTAGCCGGGGGGGTGTGCGCACATGACGTGCGATGGGTGATGGTACTGGGCCCTTATATTGGCCCTCTATCCCTCATCAAACCTCTAGAACTCACACCCCCTTAAAGAGCATTTGAGATTTTACAGGTTTGCTGCTGGTAGCCAGTAAAGTGTCTGAAATGGGGACACTTTTTTCAAATGGTCACAAATCTTGTACACTTTGGGTTTTTAGCTGAATTTTTTTGTACATGCCAAAGAAAATACAAGGATCACATCTACCAAGTTTAGGGCCAAAAATCCTTCCAAAAAAATTTTAAAACATCCTGAACCGTAAAATATTTTAAAAATCATGAAAAATAAAAAATGAGTCGTCTTGCCATGAAACTTCACGTGAAGGCTTAAGGGACCATTGTATGAACTTACAAGCCATAAAAATGGCATTGGCATGTAGAAATATGAAGATGTGCCTAAACCCACCTACCACCCTATCGATCCACGGCTTGCGCATCCCGTCTCTCTAGTCGGCGTAGTGCCCGCCCGCTCCTTTCATCAGTTGGCTTAAGCATACGAAGTTTATTCCCAGTCTAAGATCGGATCGGACTGAGGGTTGTGGCAGCAGGATCGGCAACACGCAGAGGGGTACCTGACCAATCCCCCAATTGTGCATCCTGCCCCTCTGGCCGGTTGAGTGCCAATACGTTTGTTTTGTGGGTTGACTTAGGCATACGGAGTTCATTCCCAGTCTAAGCATACGGAGATCATTCCCAGTCTAAGATCAGATCGGATCGAGGGTTGTGGCAGCACATGCTAGGCTCGGGCATGTGCTGGTGCCGTATTTTTCTTCGTCGAGGCACCATCACCGGAGCATCACTGGAGAACTTGACCAGCGGCATTGGGTTTCCGGCGATCGGGGGGGCCGGGGGGTTGTGCGCACATGATGTGCCATGGGTGCGGGTACTTGGCCCTTATATTGGCCCCCTATCCTTCATCAAACCTTGAGAACTCACACCCCCTTAAAGAGCATTTGAGATTTTACAGGTTTCCTGCTAGTAGCCATTAAAGTGTCTGAAATGGGGACACTTTTTTCAAACGGTCACAAAATCTTGTACACTTCGAGTTTTTAGCTGAATTGTTTTATGCATGCCAATAAAAATACAAGGATCACGTCTACCAAGTTTGGGGCCAAAACTCCTTCCAAAAAAATTTTAAAAAATCTCGAACCGCAAAAAGTTTCAAAAATCATGAAAAATTGAAAACGGGCCGTCTTGCCAAGAAACTTCATGTGAAGGCTTAAGGGACCATTGTATGAATTTACAAGCCATAAAAATGGCATTGGCACGCAGAAATATGAAGATGTGCCTAAATGCACCTACCACCCTATCGATCCACGGCTTGCGCTTCCCGTGTCTCTGGCCGGCGTAGTGCCCGCCCGCCCGTCCGCCCGCTCGTTTCGTCGGTTGGCTTAGGCATACGGAGTTCATTCCCAGTCTAAGATCGAAACGGACCAAGGGTTGTGGCAGCAGGATCGACAGCATGCAGAGGGGGACCCGACTGATCCCTAGCTTGCACATCCCGCCCCTCTAGCCGGCTTAGTGCCCGCACGCTCGTTTCGTGGGTTGACTTAGGCATACGGAGTTCATTCCCAGTCTAAGCATATGGAGTTCATTCCCAGTCTAAGATCCAACCAGACCGAGGGTTGCAGTAACACATGCTGGGCTCGAGCATGTGTTGGTGCTGCATTTTTCTTCGCTAGGGCACCATCGCCGGAGCATCGTCGGAGAACCTGATCGACGACATTGGGGTTCCAGCGATCGGGGGGGCTGGGGGGGTGTACACGCATAGTGTACGATGAGTGCTGGTACTTGGCCCTTATAATGGCCCCCTATCCCTCATCAAACCTCGAGAACTCAAACCCCCTTAAAGGGCATTTGAGATTTTACAGGTTTGTTGCCAGTAGCCATTAAAGTGTCTGAATTGGGGACACTTTTTTTAAATGGTCACAAAATCTTGTACACTTCGAGTTTTTAGCTGCATTTTTTGGTGCATGCAAAAAAAAATACAAGGATCACATCTACCAATTTCGGGGCCAAAACTCCTTCCAAAAAAATTTTAAAAAATACCGAACCATAAAAAGTTTCGAAAATAATGAAAAATAGAAAATGAGTCGTCTTGTCATGAAACTTCACGTGAAGGCTTAAGGGACCGTTGTATGAATTTACAAGCCATAAAAATGGCATTGGCATGCAGAAATATGAAGATGTGCCTAAGATCGGATCAGACCGAGGGTTACGATAGCAGAACCGGCAACACACTGAAGGGGACCTTTTCGATCCCCGGCTTGCGCATCCCGCCACTTTGGCCGGCTGAGCATCCGCACACTCGTTTCGTGGGTTAACTTAGGCATACGGAGTTCATTCCCAGTCTAAGCATACGGAGTTCATTCCCAGTCTAAGCACATGTTGGGCTCGGTTAGGTGCTGGTGCCACATTTTTCTTTGCCTGGGCACCATCACCGGAGCATCATCGGAGAACCTGACCGACGGCATTGGGGTTCCGGCACTTGGCCCTTATATTGGCTCCTTATCCCTCATCAAACCTCGAGAACTCACACCCCCTTAAAGAGCATTTGACATTTTACAGGTTTGCTGCCAGTAGCCATTAAAGTGTCTGAAATGGGGATACTTTTTTCAAATGGTCACAAAATCTCGTACACTTCGAGTTTTTAGCTGAATTTTTTTGTGCACGCCAACAAAAATACAAGGATCACCTCTACCAGGTTTGGGGCTAAAACTCCTTCTGAAAAAATTTTAAAAAATCTCGAACCGTAAAAAATTTTGAAAATCATGAAAAATAGAAAACGTGTCGTCTTGCCATGAAACTTCACGTGAAGGCTTAAGGGACCATTGTATGAATTTACAAGAAATAAAAATGGCATCGGCATGCATAAATATGAAGATGTGCCTAAACCCACCTACCACCCTATCGATCCACAGCTTACGCATACCGTTTCTTTGGCCGACGTAGTGCCCGCCCGTCCGCCCGCTCGTTTTGTCGGTTGGCTTAGGCATACGGAGTTCATTCCCAGTCTAAGATCGGTTCAGACCGAGGGTTGCGACAGCACGCAGAGGGGGACCCGACCAATCTTTGGCTTGTGCATCCCGCCCCTATGGTCGGCTGAGTGCTCGCACGCTCGTTTCATGGGTTGACTTAGGCATACGGAGTTCATTACCAGTCTAAGCATACGAAGTTCATTCCTAGTCTAAGATCGGACCGGACCGAGGGTTGCGGCAGCACATGCTGGGCTCGGGCATGTGCTGGTACCATATTTTTCTTCACCGTGGCACCATCACCGAAGCATCGTCGGAGAACCTGACCAGTGGCGTTGGGGTTCCGACGATCGGGGGGGTCTGGGGGTGTGCGCACATGATGTGCAATGGGTGCTGGTACTTGGCCCTTATATTGGCCCCCTATCCCTCATCAAACCTCGAGAACTCACACCCCCGTAAAGAGCACTTGAGATTTTACAGGTTTGCTGCCAATAGCCATTAAAGTGTCTGAAATGGGGACACTTTTTTCAAATGGTCACAAAATCTTGTACACTTCGAGTTTCTAGCTGAATTTTTTTGTGCATGCCAACAAAAATACAAGGATCATGTCTACCAATTTTGGGGCCAAAACTCCTTCCGAAAAAATTTTAAAAAATCCCGAACCATAAAAAGTTTCAAAAATCAAGAAAATAGAAAACGAGTCGTCATGCCATGAAACATCACGTGAAGGCTTAAGGGACCATTGTATGAATTTACAAGCCATAAAAATGGCATTGGCATGTAGAAATATGAAGATGTGCCTAAACCCACCTACCACCCTATTGATCCATGGCTTGCGCATCTCGTCTCTCTGGCCGACGTAGGCATATGGAGTTCATTCCCAGTCTAAGCTCAGACCGGACCAAGGGTTACGGCAGCAGGATCGGTAGCACGCAGAGGGGGACCCAACCGATCCCTGGCTTGCGTATCCTGCCTCTCTGACCGACTGAGCGCCCGCACGCTCATTTCGTGGGTTGACTTAGGCATACATAGTTCATTCCCAGTGTAAGATCTGACCGGACTGAGGGTTGCGGCACCACATGTTGAGCTTGGGCATGTGCTGGTGCCGCATTTTTCTTCGTCGGGGCACCATCGTCGGAGCATCGTCGGAGAATCTGACCGGCGGCATTGGGGTTCTGGCGATCGGGGGGGTCGGGGGGTGTGCGCACATGATGTGCGATGGGTGCTCATACTTGGCCCTTAATTGCCCCCCTATCCCTCATCAAACCTCGAAAACTCACACCTCCTTAAAGAGCATTTGAGATTTTACAGGTTTGCTACCAGTAGCCATTAAAATGTCTAAAATGGGGACACTTTTTTCAAGTGGTCACAAAATCTTGTACACTTCAAGTTTTTACCTGAATTTTTTTGTGCATGCCAATAAAAATACAAGGATCACGTCTACCAAGTTTGGGGCCAAAAATCCTTCTGAAAAAATTTAAAAAAATCCCAAACCCCAAAAAGTTTCTAAAATCATGAAAATTAGAAAACGAGTCGTCTTGCCATGAAAATTCATGTGAAGGGTTAAGGGACCGTTGTATGAATTTACAAGCCACAAAAATGGCATTGGCACACAAAAATATGAAGATGTGCCTAAACCCACCTACCACCCTATCGATCCACGGCTTGCGCATCTCATCTCTCTGGTCGGCGTAGTGCCTGCCCGCCCGCCCTCCCGCTCGTTTCGTCGGTTGGCTTAGGCATACGGAGTTCATTCCCAATCTAAGATCGGACCGGACTGAGTGTTGCAGCAGCAGGATCGACAGCACGCAGAGGGGGATCCAGTTGATCCCCAGATTGCGCATCCCACCCCTCTGGCCAGCTGAGCGCCCCGTACGCTCATTTTGTGGGTTGACTTAGGCATACGGAGTTCATTCCCAGTCTAAGCATACGGAGTTCATTCCCAGTCTAAGATCAGAACGGACCGAGGGTTGCGGCAGCACATGCTGGGCTCCGACATGTGCTGGTGCCGTATTTTTCTTCGTCAGGGCACCATCACCGGAGCATCACAGGAGAACCTAACCGATGGCATTGGGGTTCCGACGATCCGTGGGGCCGGGGGGTGTGCGCACATGATGTGCGATGGGTGCTGGTACTTCGCCCGTATATTGGCCTCTTATCCCTCATCAAACCTTGAGAACTCAAACCCCTTAAAGAGCATTTGATATTTTACAGGTTTGCTGCCAATAGCCATTAAAGTGTCTGAAATGGGGGCACTTTTTTCAATTGGTCACAAAATCTTGTACACTTCAAGTTTTTGGCTAAATTTTTTTGTGCATGCCAACAAAATTTCAAGGATCACGTCTACCAAGTTTGGGGCAAAAAATCGTTCTGAAAAAATTTTAAAAAATCCCGAACCATAAAAAGTTTTGAAAATCGTGAAAAATAGAAAATGAGTCGTCTTGCCAAGAAACTTCACGTGAACGCTTAAGGGACCATTGTATGAATTTACAAATCATAAAAATGGCATTGGCACGTAGAAATATGGAGTTCATTCCCAGTCTAAGATCAAACCAGACCGAAGGTTACGGCAGCACATGCTGGGCTCGGGCATGTGCTGGTGCCGTATTTTTCTTCGTCGGGGCACCATCGCCGGAGAACCTGATCGGTGGCATTGGGGTTCTGGCGATCGGGGGGGCCGGGGCGGGTGTGCTTACATGATGTGTGATGGGTGCTAGTACTTGGCCCTTATATTGGCCCCCTATCCCTCATCAAACCTCAAGAACTCACACCCCCTTAAAGAGCATTTGAGATTTTACAGGTTTGCTGCCAGTAACCATTAAAGTGTCTGAAATGGGGACGATTTTTTCAACTGGTCACAAAATCCTGTACACTTCGAGTTTTAAGCTGATTTTTTTTGTGCATGCCAACAAAAATTCAAAGATCACATCTACCAAGTTTGGGGTGAAAACTTGTTCTGAAAAAATTTTAAAAAATCCCAAACTGTAAAAAGTTTTGAAAATCATGAAAAATGGAAAACGAGTCGTCTTGCCATGAAACTTCACGTGAAGGCTTAAGGGACCATTATATGAATTTACAAGCCATAAAAATGGCATTGGCATGTAGAAATATGGAGTTCATTCCCAGTCTAAGATCAGACCGGACCGAAGATTGCGGCAGCATATGCTGGGCTCGAGCATGTGCTGGTGCCGTATTTTTCTTCGTCGGGGCCCCATCGTCGGAGCATCGTCGGAGAACTTGATTGGCGGCATTGGGGTTCCGACGATCGGGGGGGCCGGGGTGGGTGTGCGCACAAGATGTACGATGGGTGCTGGTACTTGGCCCTTATATAGGCCCCTTATCCCTCATCAAACCTCGAGAACTCACACCCCCTTAAAGAGCATTTGAGATTTTACAGGTTTGCTGCCAGTAGCCATTAAAGTGTCTGAAATGGGGACACTTTTTTCAATTGGTCACAAAATCCTGTACACTTCGAGTTTTTAGTTGAATTGTTTTGTGCATGCCAACAAAAATACAAGGATCACGTCTACCAAGTTTGGGGCAAAAAATCCTTTCGAAAAAATTTTAAAAAATCCCAAACCGAAAAAAGTTTCGAAAATCATGAAAAATAGAAAATGAGTCGTCTTGCTATGAAACTTCACGTCAACGCTTAAGTGACCATTGTATGAATTTACAAGCCATAAAAATGGCACTGGCATGTAGAAATATGAAGATGTACGTAAGCCCACCTACCACCCTATCGATCCACGGCTTGCGCATCCCGTATCTCTGGCAAACGTAGTGCCCACCCCCCGCCCACCCGTTCATTTTATCGGTTGGCTTAGGCATACGGAGTTCATTCCCAGTCTAAGTTCAGACTGGATCAAGGGTTACGGTAGCAGGATCGGTAGCACGTAGAGGAGGACCCGACCGTTCCCCGGGTTGCGCATCCTGCCCCTCTGGCCGGCTAAGCACCCGCACGCTCGTTTCGTGGGTTGACTTAGGCATACGGAGTTCATTCCTAGTCTAAGCATACGGAGTTCATTCCCAGTCTAAGATCGGACCGGATCGAGGGTTACGGCAGCACATGCTAGGCTCAAGCATGTGGTGGTGCCGCATTTTTCTTTGCCAGGGCACCATCGCCGGAGCATCGCCAGAGAACCTGATCGACGGCATTGGGGTTCCGGCGATCGGGGGGATCGGGGGGTGTCGCACTTGATGTGCGATGGGTGCTGGTACTTGGCCTTTATATTGGCCGCATATCCCTCATCAAACCTCGAGAACTCACACCCCCTTAAAGAGCATTTGAGATTTTACAGGTTTGCTACCAGTAGCCATTAAAATGTCTGAAATGGGGACACTTTTTTTCAAATGGTCACAAAATCTTGTACACTTCAAGTTTTTAGCTGAATTTTTTTTATGCATGCCAACAAAAATACAAGTATCACGTCTACCACGTTTGGGGCCAAAACTCCTTCTGAAAAAATTTTAAAAAATCCCGAACCGCAAAAAGTTTCAAAAATCGTGAAAAATAGAAAACGAGTCATCTTGCCATGAAACTTCACGTGAAGGCTTAAGGGACCATTGTATGAATTTGCAGGCCATAAAAATGGCATTGGCACATACAAATATGAAGATGTGCCTAAACCCACCTACCACCCTATCGATACACGGCTTGTGCATCCTGCCTCTCTGGCCGGCATAGTGCCCGTCCGCCCGCCCGCCTGCTCGTTTTGTCGGTTGGCTTAGGCATACGGAGTTCATTCCCAGTCTAAGATCAGACCAGATTGAAGGTTGCGGTAACAAGATCGGTGGCACGTAGAGGGGGACCCGACGGATCCCTGGCTTGCGCATCCCGCCCCTCTGGCCGGCTGAGCGCCCGCACGCTCGTTTCGTGGGTTGACTTAGGCATACGGAGTTCATTCAAGTCTAAGCTTATGGAGTTCATTCCCAGTCTAAAATCAGACCAGACCAAGGGTTGCTGTAGCACATGCTGGGCTCGTGCATGTGCTGGTGCCACATTTTTCTTCACCGGGGCACCATCGTCGGAGCATCGCCAGACAACCTGATCGGCGGCATTGGGGTTCCGACAATCGAAGGGGCCGGGAGGTGTGCACACATGATGTGTGATGGGTGCTGGTACTTGGCCCTTATATTGGCCCCCTATCCCTCATCAAACCTAGAGAACTCACACCCCCTTAAAGAGCATTTGAGATTTTATAGGTTTGCTGCCAGTAGCCGTTAAAGTGTTTGAAATGGGGACACTTTTTTCAAATGCTCACAAAATCTTGTACACTTCGAGTTTTTGGCTGAATTTTTTTATGCATGCCAACAAAAATACAAGGATCATGTCTACCAATTTTGGGGCCAAAAATCCTTTCGAAAAATTTTTAAAAAATCCCGAACCGCAAAAGATTTCAAAAATCATAAAAAATAAAAAACGAGTCGTCTTGCCATGAAACTTAACGTGAAAGCTTAAAGGCCATTGTATGAATTTACAAGCCATAAAAATGGCATTGGCACGCAAAAATATGAAGATGTGCCTAAACCAACCTACCACCCTATCGATCGACGACTTGCGCATCCCGTCTCTCTGGCCGGCGTAATGCCTGCCCGCCTGCTCGTTTCATCGGTTGGCTTAGGCATACGGAGTTCATTCCCAACCTAAGATCAAACCGGAACAAGGGTTACGGTAGCACATGCTGGGCTCGGGCATGTGTTGGGGTCGTATTTTTCTTCACCGGTGCACCATCGTCGAAGCAACGTCGGAGAACCTGACCGGCGACATTGGGGTTCCAGCGATCGAGGAGGTTGGGGGGGTGTACGTAAATGATGTGCGATGGGTGCTGGTACTTGGCCCTTATATTGGCCCCCTATCCCTCATCAAACCTCGAGAACTCACACCCCCGTAAAGAGCATTTGAGATTTTACAGGTTTGCTGCCAGTAGCCATTAAAATGTCTGAACTGGGGACACTTTTTTCAAATGGTCACAAAATCTTGTACACTTCAAGTTTTTAGCTGAATTTTTTTGTGCATGCCAACAAAAATACAAGGATCATGTCTACCAAGTTTGGGGCCAAAACTCCTTCCGAAAAAATTTTAAAAAATCCCAAACCGCAAAAAGGATCCAAAATCGTGAAAAATAAAAAACGAGTCGTCTTGCCATGAAACTTCATGTCAAGGCTTAAGGGACCACTGTATGAATTTACAAGCCATAAAAATGGCATTGGCAAGCAACAATATGAAGATGTGCCTAAACCCACCTACAACCCTATCGATCCACGGCTTACACATCCTGTCTATCTGGCCGACGTAGTGCCCACCCGCCCGCCCACCCGATCGTTTCGCATAGGGGACCCGGTCGATCCCGACTTGTGCATCCCACCCCTCTGGCCGGCTGAGCGCCTGCATGCTTGTTTCGTGGGTTGACTTAGGCATATGGAGTTCATTCCTAGTCTAAGCATACGGAGTTCATTCCCAGTCTAAGATTGGATCAGACAGAGGGTTGCGGTAGCACATGCTGGGCTCGGGCATGTGCTGGTGCCACATTTTTCTTCGCTGGGGCACCATCGCCAGAGCATCGCCAGAGAACCTGACCGACGGCATTGGAGTTCCGGGGATCGGTGGGGCTGAGGGGGGTGTACGCACAAGATGTCTGATGGGTGCTGGTACTTGGCCCTTATATTGGCCCCCTATCCCTCATCAAACCTCAAGAACTCACACCCCCTTAAAGAGCATTTGAGATTTTACAGGTTTGCTGCTAGTAGCCATTAAAGTGTTTGAAATGGGGACACTTTTTTCAAATGGTCAAAAAATCTTGTACACTTCGAGTTTTTAGCTGAATTTTTTTGTGCATGCCAACAAAAATATAAGGATCATGTCTGCCAAGTTTGTTGTCAAAACTCCTTTTGAAAAATTTTAAAAAAATCCTGAACCGCAAAAAGTTTCAAAAATCGTGAAAAATAGAAAACGAGTCGTCTTGCCATGAAACTTCACGTGAAGGCTTAAGGGACATTGTATGAATTTACAAGCCATAAATTTGGCATTGGCATGCAGAAATATGAAGATGTGGCTAAACCCACCCACCACCCTATCGATCCACGGTTTGTGCATCCCGTTTCTCTGATCGGCGTAGTGACCGCCCGCCGTACGGTGTTCATTCGAAGTCTAAGATCAGACCGGATTGAGGGTTGCAGTAGTAGGATCGGTAGCACGGAGAGTGGGACTCGATCGATCCCCAGCTTGCGCTTCCCGCCCCTCTAGCCGGCTGACCGCCTGCACGCTCGTTTCGTGGGTTAACTTAGGTATACGGAGTTCATTCCCAGTCTAAGCATACGGAGTTCATTCCCAGTCTAAGATCGGACCAGACCGAGGGTTACGGTAGCACATGCTAGGCTCAAGCATGTGCTGTTGCAGCATTTTCCTTCGCTGGGGCACCATGGCCAGAGCATCATCGGAGAACCTGATCAACGGCATTAGAGTTCCGGGGATCGGGGGGGCCGGGGGGGTGTGCGCACATGATGTGCGAAGGGTGCTGGCACTTGGCCCTTATATTGGCCCCCTATCCCACAACAAACCTTGAGAACTCACACCCCCTTAAAGAGCATTTGAGATTTTACAGGTTTGCTGCCAGTAGCCATTAAAGTGTCTGAAATCAAGACACTTTTTTCAAATGGTCACAAAACCTTGTACACTTCGAATTTTTAGCTGAATTTTTTTTTACATCCCAAAAAAAATACAAGGATCATGTCTACCAAGTTTGGGGCCAGAACTCCTTCCAAAAAAATTTTGAAAAATTCTGAACCGTAAAAAGTTTCGAAGATCGTGAAAAATAGAAAACGAGTTGTCTTGCCATAAAACTTCACGTGAAGGCTTAAGGGACCATTGTATTAATTTACAAGCCATAAAAATGGCATTGGCACATAGAAATATGAAGATGTGCCTAAACCCACCTACCACCCTATCAATCCACGGCTTGCGCATCCCGTCTCTCTGGCCGGCATAGCCCGCCAGCCCGTCCGCTCGTTTCGTTAGTTGGCTGAGGCATACGGAGTTCACTCCTATTCTAAGAATGACCAGACTGAGGGTTGTGGCAGCAGGATCAGTAGCACGCAAAGGGGGACCCGACCGATCCCCGACTTGCGGATCTCGCCCCTCTGGCCGGCTGAGCGCCCGCACGCTCGTTTCGTGGGTTGACTTAGGAATACAGAGTTCATTTCCAGTCTAAGCATACGGAGTTCATTCCCATTCTAAGATTGGACTGGACCAAGGGTTGCGGCATCACATGCTAGGCTCGGGCATGTGCTGGTGCCGCATTTTTCTTCTCGGGGCACCATCGTCGGAGCATCGTTGGAGAACCAAACCGACGGCATTGGGGTTCTGGTGATCGGGGGGGCCCAGGGGGTGTGCGCACATGATGTGCGATGGGTGCTGGCACTTGGCAATTATATTGGCCCCCCATCCCTCATCAAACCTCGAGAACTCACACCCCCTTAAAGAGTATTTGAGATTTTACAGGTTTGCTGCCAGTAGCCATTAAAGTGTATGAAATGGGGACATTTTTTCAAATGGTCACAAATCTTGTACACTTCGAGTTTTTAGTAGAATTTTTTTATGCATGCCAACAAAAATTCAAGGATCCCGTCTACCAAGGTTGGCGCTAAAACTCCTTCCGAAAAAATTTTAAACAATCTCAAACCGTAAAAAGTTTTAAAAATCATGAAAAATAGAAAACGAGTCGTCTTGCCATGAAACTCCACGTGAAGGCTTAAGGGACCATTGTATGAATTTACAAGCCATAAAACTAGCATTGGCACATAGAAATATGAAGATTTGCCTAATCCCACCAACCACCCTATCGATCCACGGCTTGTGCATCCCGTCTCTCTGGCCGACTTAGTGCCCGCCCGCCCGCCCACCCGCTCATTTCGTCGGTTGGCTTAGGTATACGCAGTTCATTCCCAATCTAACATCAGACCAGACCGAGGGTTGTGGTAGCAGGAATGGCAGTATGCAGAGTGGGACCCAACCGATCCTCGGCTTGCACATCCCGCCCCTCTGGTCGGCTGTGCGCCTGCACGCTCGTTTCATGGGTTGACTTAGGTATACGGAGTTCATTCCCAGTCTAAGCATATGGAGTTCATTATCAGTCTAAGATCAGACCGGACCGAGGGTTGCGGTAGCACATGCTGGGCTCGGGCATCTGTTGGTGCCGTATTTTTCTTCATCGGGGCACCACCGCCAGAGCATCACCGGAGAACCTGACCGGCGGCATTGGAGTTCCAGCGATCGCGGGGCCGGGGGGTGTGCGCACATAATGTGCGATGGGTGCTGGTACTTGGCCCTTATATTGGGCCCCTATCCCTCATCAAACCTCGAGAACTCACACACCCTTAAAGAGCATTTGAGATTTTACAGGTTTGCTACCAGTAGCCATTAAAGTGTCTGAAATGGGGACACTTTTTTCAAATGGTCACAAAATCTTGTACACTTCGAGTTTTTAGCTGAATTGTTTTGCGCATGCCAACAAAAATACAAGCATCATGTCTACCAAGTTTGTTGCCGAAAATCCTTCCGAAAAAATTTTAAAAAATCTCGAACCGCAAAAAGTTTCAAAAATCGTGAAAAATAGAAAACGAGTCGTCTTGCCATGAAACTTCATGTGAAGGCTTAAGGGACCATTGTATGAATTGACAAGCCATAAAAATGGCATTGGCACACAGAAATATGAAGATGTGCCTAAACCCACCTACCATCCTATCGATCCACGGCTTGCGCATCCCGTCTCTCTGGCCGGCGTAGTGACCACCCGCCCGCCCGTCCACTCGTTTCGTCGATTGGCTTAGGCATGCAGAGTTCATTCGCAGTCTAGGATCGGATCGGATCGAGGGTTCTAGCAGCAGGATCGGCAACACGGAGAGGGGGACCCGACTGATCCCCGGCTTACGCATCCCGCCCCTCTGGCCGGTTGAACGCCCGTACGCTCGTTTCATTGGTTAACTTAGGCATACGGAGTTCATTCCCAGTCTAAGCATATGGAGTTCATTCCCAGTCTAAGATCGGACGGGATCGAGGGTTGTGGCAGCACATGCTGCGCTCGGGCATGTGCTGGTGCCGCATTTTTCTTCATCGGGGCACCATCGCCGGAGCATCGCTGGAGAACCTGACCGGTGGCATTGGGGTTCCGACGATCAAGGGGGTCGGGGGGGTGTGCCCACATGATGTGCGATGGGTGCTGGTACTTGGCCCTTATATTGGCCCCCTATCCCCCATCAAACCTTGAGAACTCACACCCCCCTAAAAGAGCATTTGAGATTTTATAGGTTTACTGCCAGTAGCCATTAAAGTGTATAAAATGGGGACACTTTTTTCAAATGGTCACAAAATCTTGTACACTTCGAGTTTTTAGCTAAATTTTTTTTTGCATGCCAAAAAAAAACAACGATCACATCTACCAAGTTTGGGGCCGAAACTCCTTCCAAAAAAATTTTAAAAAATCTCAAACCGTAAAAAGTTTCAAAAATCATGAAAAATAGAAAACGAGTCGTCTTGCCATGAAAGTTCACGTGAAGGCTTAAGGGACCATTGTATGAATTTACAACCATAAAAATGGCATTGGCACGCAAAAGTGTGGAGATGTGCCTAAACCCACCTACCACCCTATTGATCCACGGCTTGCGCATCCCGTCTCTCTGGCCGATGTAGTGCTTGCCCACCCGCTCGTTTCGTCGGTTGGCTTAGGCATACGGAGTTCATTCCCAGTCTAAGATTGGACCAGACCGAGGGTTAGGGCAGCAGGATCAGCAGCACGTAGAGGGGCACCCGACCGATCCCCAGCTTGCGCATCCTGCCCCTCTGGCCGACTGAGCGCCCGCACGCTCGTTTCATGGGTTGACTTAGGCATATGGAGTTCATTCCTAGTCTAAGCATATGGAGTTCATTCCCAGTCTATGATCAGACTGGATCGATGGTTGCAGGAGCACATGCTGGGCTTGGGCATGTGCTGGTGCCGCATTTTTCTTCGCCAGGGTACCATCGCTGGAGCATCGTCGGAGAACCTTACCGGCAGCATTGGGGTTCCGACGATTGGAGGGGCCGGGGGGGTTTGCGCACATGATGTGCGATGGGTGCTGGTACTTAGCCCTTATATTTGCCCCTTTCCCTCATCAAACCTCGAGAACTCACACCCCCTTAAAGAGCATTTGAGATTTAACAGTTTTGCTGCCAGTAGCCATTAAAGTGTCTGAAATAGGGACACTTTTTTCAGATGATCACAAAATCTTGTACACTTCGAGTTTTTAGCTGAATTTTTTTGTGCATGCCAACAAAAATATATAGATCATGTCTACCAAGTTTGGGACCAAAACTCCTTCTGAAAAAATTTTAAGAAATCCCGAACCGTAAAAAGTTTCAAAAATCGTGAAAAATAGAAAACGAGTCGTCTTGCCATGAAACTTCACATGAAGGCTTAAGGGACCATTGTATGAATTTGCAAGCCATAAAATGGCATTGGCATGCAGAAATATGAAGATGTGCCTAAATCCACCAACCACCCTATCGATCCACGGCTTGCGCATCCCGTTTCTATGGCCGGTGTAGAGCCCGCCCGCGCGTCCACTCGTTTCATTGGTTGGCTTAGGCATACGGAGTTCATTCCCAGTCTAAGATCAGACCAGACAAGGGGTTATGACAGTAAGATAGGCAGCACGTAGAGGGGGACCCGATCGATCCCCGGCTTGCACATCCCGCCCCTCTGGCCGGCTGAGTGCCCGCACGCTCGTTTCGTGGGTTGACTTAGGCATACAGAGTTCATTTCCAGTCTAAGCATACGGAGTTCATTCCCAGTCTAAGATCAGACTGGACCGAGGGTTGCGGCAGCACATGCTGGCTCGGGCATGTGCTGGTGCTGCATTTTTTTCGTCGAGGCACCATCGTCCGAGCATCGCCAGAGAACCTGACCGACGGCATTGGGGTTCCGGCGATCGGGGGGGCCGGAGGGGGTGTGCGCACATGATGTGCGATGGGTGCTGGCACTTGGCCCTTATATTGGCCCCCTATCCCTCATCAAACCTCGAGAACTCACACACCCTTAAAGAACATTTGAGATTTTACAAGTTTGCTGCCAGTAGCCATTAAAGTGTCTGAAATGGGGACACTTTTTTCGAATGGTCATAAAACTCTTGTACACTTCAAGTTTTTAGCTGAATTTTTTTTTGAATACCAAAAAAAATACAAGGATCACATCTACCAAGTTTGGGGCCAAAACTCTTTCCGAAAAAATTTTAAAAAATCCCGAACCGCAAAAAGTTTTGAAAATCATGAAAAATAGAAAACGAGTCGTCTTGCCATGAAACTTCACGTGAACGCTTAAGGGACCATTGTATGAATTTACAAGTCATAAAAATGGCATTGGCACTTAGAAATATGAAGATGTACCTAAACCCACCTACCAACCTATCGATCCACGGCTTGCGCGTCCCGTCTCTCTGGTCGATGTAGTGCCCGCACGCCCACCCGCGCGCTCATTTTGTCGGTTGGCTTAGGCGTACGGAGTTCATTCCCAGTATAAGGTCAGACCAGACAGAGGGTTGCAATACTAGGATTGACAGCACGTAGAGGGGGACCCAGCCGATCCTTGGTTTACGCATCCCGCCCCTCTGGCCGGCTAAGCGCCCGCATGCTCGTTTCGTGGGTTGACTTAGGCATATGGAGTTCAGTCCCAGTCTAAGCATAGGGAGTTCATTCCTAGTCTAAGATAGGACCGGACTGAGGGTTGCAGCAGCACATACTGGGCTCGGGCATGTGCTGGTGCCGTATTTTTCTTCACTGGGGCACGATCGTTGGAGCATCATCGGAGAACCTGACCGGCGGCGTTGGGGTTCCGACGATCGGGGGTTTCGTGGGGGTGTGCGCACATGATGTGCGATGGGTGCTGGTACTTGGCCCTTATATTGGCCCCCTATCCCTCATCAAAATTCGAGAACTCACACCCCCTTAAAGAGCATTTGAGATTTTACAGGTTTGCTGTTAGTAGCCATTAAAGTGTCTGAAATGGGGATACTTTTTTCAAATGGCCACAGAATCTTGTACACTTCGAGTTTTTAGCTGAATTTTTTTGTGCATGCCAGAAAAAATACAAGGATCACGTCTACCAAGTTTAGGGCCAAAAGTCCTTCCAAAAAAATTTTAAAAAATCCCGAACCGCAAAAGGTTTTGAAAATCGTGAAAAATAGAAAACGAGTCGTCTTGCCATGAAACTTTAGGTGAAGGCTTAGGGGACCATTGTATGAATTTACAAGCCATAAAAATGGCATTGGCACACAGAAATATGAAGATGTCCCTAAACCCACCTGCCACCCTATCGATCCACGGCTTGCGCATCTCGTCTCTCTAGCCGACATAGTGCCTGCCCGCCCGCTCGTTTCATCAGTTGGCTTAGGCATACGGAGTTAATTCCCAATCTAAGATTGGACTGGACCGAGGTTTGCGGTAGCAGGATTGGTAGCACGCAGATGGGGACCCGATTGATCCCCAGCTTGCGCATCCCGCCCCTCTGGCCTGCTGACCGCCCGCAAGCTCGTTTCGTGGCTTGACTTTGGCATACGGAGTTCATTCCCAGTCTAAGCATACGGAGTTCATTCCCAGTCTAAGATCAGACCGGACCAAGGGTTGTGGCAGCACATGCTGTGCTCGGGCGTGTGCTGGTGCTGTATTTTTCTTTGTCGGGGCACCATCATCGAAGCATCACCGGAGAACTTGACCGACGGCATTGGGGTTCCGACGATCGGGGGGGCTGGGCGGTGTGCGCACATGATGTGCGATGGGTGCTAGTACTTGGCACTTATATTGGCCCCCTATCCCTCAAAAAACCTCGAGAACTCACACCCCCTTAAAGAGCATTTGAGATTTTATACGTTTGCTACCAGTAGCCATTAAAATGTTTGAAATGGGGACCCTTTTTTCAAATGGTCACAAAATCTTGTACACTTCGAGTTTTTAGCTAAGCATACGGAGTTCATTCCCAATCTAAGATCGGATCAGCAACATGCAGAGGGGGACTCGGGCGACCCCCGCCTTGCGCATCCTGCCCCTCTGGTCGGTTGAGTGCCCACAAGTTCGTTTTATGGGTTGACTTAGGCATACGGAGTTCATTCCCAGTCTAAGCATACGGAGTTCATTCCCAGTCTAAGATCAGACCGGACCGAGGGTTGTAGCAGCACATGCTGGGCTCGGGCATGTGCTGGTGTCACATTTTTCTTCGTCGGGGCACCATCGCCAGAGCATCATCGGAGAACCTGTCTAGCGGCATTGGGGTTGCGACGATAGGGGGGCCGAGGGGGTGTGCGCACATATGTGCGATGGGTGCTGATACTTGGCCCTTATATTGGCCCCCTATCCCTGATCAAACCTCAAGAACTCACAGCCCCTTAAAGAGCATTTGACATTGTACACGTTTGCTGCCAGTAGCCATTAAAGTGTCTGAAATGGGGACACTTTTTTCAAATGGTCACAAAATCTTGTACTCTTTGAGTTTTTAGCTGAATTTTTTTGTGCATGCCAACAAAAACTCCTTCCAAAAAACTTTTAAAAAATCCCAAACCGTAAAAAGTTTCAAAAATCATGAAAAATAGAAAATGAGTCGTCTTGCCATGAAACTTCACGTGAAGGCTTAAGGGACCATTATATGAATTTACAAGCCATAAAAATGGCAGTGGCATGCGCAAATATGAAGATGTGCCTAAACCCACCGACCACCCTATCGATCCACGACTTGTGCATCCCGTCTCTTTGGCCGACGTAGTGCCCGCCACACTCGCCCGCCCGTCCAGCCGTTCGTTTCATCTGTTGGCTTAAGCATATAGAGTTCATTCCCAGTTTAAGATCGGATCAGACCGAGGGTTACGGTAGTAGGATCGGCAGCACGCAGAAGGGGACCTGGCCAATATGCGGCTTATGTAACCCGCCCCTCTGGCCGGTTGAGCACCCGCAAGCTCGTTTTCGTGGGTTGACTTAGGCATACGGAGTTCATTCCCGGTCTAAGCATACGGAGTTCATTCCCATCTAAGATCGGACCGAATCGAGCATTACGGTGGCACATGTTGGGCTCGGGCATGTTCTGGTGCCGTATTTTTCTTCGTCGGGGCACCATCGTCGGAGTATCACCAAAGAACCTGACCGGCGGCATTAGGGTTTTGACGATCGAGGGGGTCGGGGGTGTGCGCACATGATGTGCGATGGGTGCTGGTACTTGGCCCTTATATTGGCCCCCTATCCCTCATCAAACCTTGAGAACTCACACACCCTTAAAGAGCATTTGAGATTTTACAGGTTTGCTGCCAGTAGCCATTAAAGTGTCTGAAATGGGGATACTTTTTACAAATGGTCACAAAATCTTGTACACTTCGTGTTTTTAGCTGAATGTTTTTGTGCATCCCAACAAAAATACAAGGATCATTTCTACTAAGTTAGGGGCCAAAACCCCCTCCGAAAAAATTTTAAAAAATATCGAACCGTACAAAGTTTCAAAAATCATGAAAAATAGAAAACGAGTCATCTTTCCATGAAACTTCTTGTGAAGGCTTAGGGGACCATTGTATGAATTTTGAAGCCATAAAAATGGCATTCGCAGGCAAAAAATATGAAGATGTGCCTAAACCCACCTACCACCCTATCGATCCACGGCTTACGCATCCCGTCTCTCTCGCCGGCGTAGTGCCCGCCCGCCCGCTTGTTTCGTCGGTTGGCTTAGGCATATGGAGTTCATTCCCAGCCTAAGATCAGACCGGATCGAGGGTTGTGGCAGCAAGATCGACAGCATGCAGAGGGGGACCCGACCGATCCTCGACTTGTGTATCTTGCCCCTCTGGCCGGTTGAGCGCCCGCACGCTCGTTTCGTGGGTTGACTTAGGCATACGGAGTTCATTCCCAGTGTAAGCATACGAAGTTCATTCCCAGTCTAAGATCAGACTGGACCGAGGGTTGTGGCCGCACATGCTGGACTCGGGCATGTGCTGGTGCCGCATTTTTCTTCACCGGGGCAACATTGCCGGAGGCTCGTCGGAGAACCTGACCGGATGCATTGGGGTACCGACGGCATTGGGGTTCCGGTGATCGGGGGGGCCGGGGGGGGTGTACGCACATGATGTGCGATGGGTGCTGGTACTTGGCCCTTATGTTGGCCCCCTATCCCTGATCAAACCTCGAGAACTCAAAACCCCTTAAAAAGCATTTGAGATTTTACATGTTTGCTGCCAGTAGCCATTAAAGTGTCTAAAATGGGGACACTTTTTTTCAAATGGTCACAAAATCTTGCATACTTCGAGTTTTTAGCTGAATTTTTTTGTGCATGCCAAAAAAAATACAAGGATCACATCTAATAAGTTTGGGGCCAAAACTCCTTCCCAAAAAATTTTAAAAAACCTCGAACAATAAAAAGTTTCAAAAATTATGAAAAATAGAAAACGAGTCGTCTTGCCATGAAACTTCACGTGATGGCTTAAGGGACCATTGTATGATATTGCAAGCCATAAAAATTGCATTGGCACGTAGAAATATGAAGATGTGAGTAAACCCACCTACCACAATATCGATCCATGGCTTGTGCATCCCGTCTCTCTGGCCAGCGTAGTGCCTGCCCGCCCACCCGCTCCTTTCGTCAGTTGGCTTAGGCATACGGAGTTCATTCCCAGTCTAAGATCGAATCGGACCGATGGTGGGGGCAGCACACAGAGGGGGACCCGGTCGATCCCCGGCTTGCGCATCCCAGTCCTCTGGCTGACTGAGCACCCGCACGCTCGTTTCATGGGTTGACTTAGGCATATAGAGTTCATTCCCAGTCTAAGATCGGAACGGACCGAGGGTTGCAGCAGCTCATGCTGGGCTCGGGCATGTGCTGGTGGCACATTTTTCTTCACCGGGGCACCATCACCGGAGCATCGCCAGAGAACCTGACTGGATGCATTGGGGTACCGACGGTATTGGGGTTTCGACGATCGGGGGGGCGGGTGGGGTGTGCACAGATGATGTGCGATGGGTGCTGGCACTTGGCCCCCAATATTGGCCCACTATCCCTCATCAAACCTCAAGAACTCACAACCCCTTAAAGAGCACTTGAGATTTTACAGGTTTGCTGCCAGTAGCAATTAAAGTGTCTAAAATGGGCACACTTTTTTCAAATGGTCACAAAATCTTGTATACTTCGAGTTTTTAGCTGAATTTTTTTGTGCATGCCAAAAAACATACAAGGATCATGTCTACCAAGTTTGGGGCCAAAACACCTTCTGAAAAAATTTTAAAAAATCCTGAACCATAAAAAGTTTCAAAAATCATGAAAAATAGAAAACGAGTAGTCTTGTCATGAAACTTCATGTGAAGGCTTAAGGGACCATTGTATGAATTTACAAGCCATAAAAATGGCATTGGCATGTAGAAATATGAAGATGTGCCTAAACCCACCTACCACCCTATCGATCCACGGCTTGCGCATCCCGTGTCTTTGGCCGGCGTAGTGCCCGCCCGTCTGCCCACCCGTTCGTTTCGTCGGTTGGCTTAGGCATACGGAGTTCATTCCCAGTCTAAGATCGGACCAGACCAAGGTTTGTCGCAGCAGGATTGGCAGCACATAGAAGGGTAACCCAGCCGATCCCCGGCTTGTGCATCCCACCCCTTTGGCCGGCTGAGCGCCCGCACGCTCGTTTCGTGGGTTGACTTAGGCATACGGAGTTCATTCCCAGTCTAAGCATAGGGAGTTCATTCCCAGTCTAAGATCGGACCGGACCGAGGGTTGCGGTAGCACATGCTGGACTTGGGCATGTGCTGGTGGCACATTTTTCTTCGTCGGGGCACCATCGTCGGAGCATTACCGGAGAACCTAACTGGATGCATTGGGGTACTGACGGCATTGGGGTTCTGACAGTCGGGGGGGCCGGGGGGTGCGCACATGATGTGTGATGGGTGCTGGTACTTGGCCCTTGTATTGGCCCCCTATCCCTCATCAAACCTTGAGAACTCACTCCCCCTTAAAGAGCATTTGAGAGTTTACAGGTTTGCTGCCAATAGACATTAAAGTGTCTGAAATTGGCACATTTTATTCCAATGGTCACAAAATCTTGTACACTTTGAGTTTTTAGCTTAATTTTTTTGTGCATGCCAATAAAAATACAAGGATCACGTCTACTAAGTTCAGGGCCAAAACTCCTTCCAAAAAAATTTTGAAAAATCCCAAACCATAAAAAGTTTCAAAAATCGTGAAAAATATAAAACGAGTCGTCTTGCCATGAAACATCACGTGAAGGCTTAAGGGACCATTGTATGAATTTACAAGCCATAAAAATGTTATTGGCACGTAGAAATATGAAGATGTGCCTAAACCCACCTACCATCCTATCGATCCACGGCTTGCGCATCACACCTCTCTGGCCGGCGTAGTGCCCGCCAGCCCGCCCGCCCGCCCTCTCCTTTCATTGGTTGGCTTAGCCATACGGAGTTAATTCCCAGTCTAAGATCAGACTAGACCAAGGGTTGCGACAGCAGGATCAACAGCATGCTAGGGGGACCCGGTCGATCCCCGGCTTACGCATCCCGCCCCTCTGGCCGACTGAGCGTCCGCATGCTCTTTTCGTGTGTTGACTTAGGCATACGGAGTTCATTCCCAGTCTAAGATCAGATCGGACCGAGGGTTGCGGTAGCACATGCAGGGCTCGGGCATGTGCTGGTGCCACATTTTTCTTCGTCGGGGCACCATCGCCGGAGAACCTGACCGGCGGCAATGGGGTTCCGACGATCAGGGGTGCGGGGGGGTGTGCGCACATGATGTGCGATGGGTGCTGGTACTTGGCCCTTATGTTGGCCCCCTATCCCTCATCAAACCTCGAGAACTCACACCCCCTTAAAGAGCATTTGAGATTTTACAGGTTTGCTGCAATAGCCATTAAAGTGTCTGAAATAGGAACACTTTTTTCAAATGGTTACAAAATCTTGCACACTTTGAGTTTTTAGCTGAATTTTTTTGTGCACGCCAAGAAAAATACATGGATCACGTCTACCAAGTTTGGGGCCAAAACTCCTTCCGAATAAATTTTAAAAAATCTTGAACCGTAAAAAGTTTCAAAAATCGTGAAAAATAAAAAACGAGTCGTCTTGCCATGAAACTTCACGTGAAGGCTTAAGGGACCATTGTATGGATTTATAAGCCATAAAAACGGAATTGGCATGTAAAAATATGAAGATGTGCCTAAACCCACCTACCACCCTATCGATCCACGGCTTGCGCAACCCGTCTCTCTGGCCGACGTAGTGCCCGCCCGCCCGCCCATTTCGTCAGTTGGCTTAGGTATATGGAGTTCATTCCCATTCTAACATCAGACCAGACCGAGAGTCGTGGCAGTAGGATCAGTAGCATGCAGAGGGGGACCCGGTCGATTGCTGGCTTGCGCATCCCGCCCCTCCGGCTAGCTGAGCGCCCGCACGCTCGTTTCATGGGTTAACTTAGGCATACAGAGTTCATTCCCAGTTTAAGCATACGGAGTTCATTCTTAGTCTAAGATCAGATCAGATCGAGGGTTGCAGCAGCACATGCTGGGTTGGGGCATGTGCTGGTGCCGTATTTTCTTCACCGGGGTGCCATTGCCGGAGAATCGTCGGAGAACCTGACCGACGGCATTGGGGTTCCGACGATCGGGGGGCCCGGGGGGGTGTGCACACATGATGTGTGATGGGTGCTGGTACTTGGCCCTTATATTGGCCCCCTATGCCTCATCAAACCTCGAGAACTCACACCCCCTTAAAGAGCATTTGAGATTTTACAGGTTTGCTGCCAATAGCCATTAAAGTGTATGAAATGGTGACATTTTATTCAAATGGTCACAAAATCTTGTATACTTCAAGTTTTTAGCTGAATTTTTTTGTGCATGTGAAAAAAAATACAAGGATCACGTCTACCAAGTTCAGGGCCAAAAATCCTTCTGAAAAAATTTTAAAAAATCACGAAGCGTAAAAAGTTTCAAAAATCGTGAAAAATATAAAACGAGTCGTCTTGCCATGAAACTTCACGTGAAGGCTTAAAGGACAATTGTATGAATTTACAAGCCATAAAAATGGCATTGGCACACAGAAATATGAAGATGTGCCTAAACCCACCTACCACCCTATCGACCCACGGCTTACGCATCCCGCCTCTCTGGCCGGCGTAGTCCCCGCCAGCCCGCCCGCCCGCTCCTTTCGTTGGTTGGCTTAGGCATACGGAGTTCATTCCCAATCTAAGATCGGACCGGACCAAGGGTTGCTGTAGCAGGATCGACAACACGCTGAGGGGGACTTGGTCGGTCCCCGGCTTGCGCATCCCACCCTCTGGCCGATTGAGCACCCGAACGCTCTTTTCATGTGTTGACTTAGGCATATGGAGTTCATTCCTAGTCTAAGCATACGGAGTTCATTCCCAGTCTAAGATCGGACCGCAGCGAGGGTTACGGCAGCACATGCTGGGCTCGAGCATGTGCTGGTGCCATATTTTTCTTTGCCGGGGTACCATCGTTGGAGAACTTGACCGGCGGCATTAGGGTTCCAGCGATCGGGGGGGCCGGGGGGAGTGCACACATGATATGCGATGGGTGCTGGTACTTGGCCCTTATATTGGCCCCCTATCCCTCATCAAACCTCGAGAACTCACACCCCCTTAAAGAGCATTTTAGATTTTACAGGTTTGCTACCAGTAGCCATTAATGTGTCTAAAATGGGGACACTTTTTTCAAATGGTCACAAAATCTTGTTCACTTCGGGTTTTTAGCTGAATTTTTTTGTTCATGCCAACAAAAATTCATGGATCACCTCTACCAAGTTTTGGGCCAAAACTCCTTCTGAAAAAATTTAAAAAAATCCCAAACCGTAAAAAGTTTCAAAAATCGTGAAAAATATAAAACGAGTCGTCTTGCTATGAAACATCACGTGAAGGCTTAAGGGACCATTGTATGAATTTACAAGCCATAAAAATGTCATTCCCAATCTAAGATCGGACCGGACCGGACCGAGGGTTATGGTAGCACATACTGGGCTCAGGCATGTGCTAGTGGCATATTTTTCTTCATCGGGGTACCATCGTCGAAACATTGTCGGACAACCTGATCGGATGCATTGGGGTACCGACGGTATTGGGGTTCCGACGATCGGGGGGGTCGGGGGGTGTGCACACATGATGTGCGATGGGTGCTGGTACCTGGCCCTTATATTGACCCCCTATCCCTCATCAAACCTTGAGAACTCGCTCCCCTTTAAAGCGCATTTGAGATTTTACAGGTTTGCTGCCAATAGCCATTAAAGTGTCTGAAATGGGGACATTTTATTCAAATGGTCACAAAATCTTGTACACTTCGAGTTTTTAGCTTAATTTTTTTGTACATGCCAACAAAAATACAAGGATCACGTCTACCAAGTTCAGGGCGAAAACTCATTCCGAAAAAATTTTAAAAAATCCCAAACCGTAAAAAGTTTCAAAAATTATGAAAAATATAAAATGAGTCGTCTTGCCATGAAACATCACGTGAAGGCTTAAGGGACCATTGTATCAATTTACAAGCCATAAAAATGTTATTGGCATGTAGAAATATGAAGATGTGCCTAAACCCACCTACCACCCTATCGATCCACGGCTTGCGCATCACGCCCCTCTGGCCGGCGTAGTGCCCACCAGCCCGCCTGCCCGCTCCTTTCGTTGGGTGGCTTAGGCATACGGAGTTCATTCCCAGTCTAAGATCAGACCGGACCAAGGGTTGCGGCTGCAGGATCGGCAGCACGCTGAGGGGGACCCAGTCGATCTTCGGCTTGTGCATCCCGCCCCTCTGGCCGACTGAGCGCCCGCACGCTCTTTTCATGTGTTGACTTAGGCATACGGAGTTCATTCCCAGTCTAAGCATACGGAGTTCATTCCCAGTCTAAGATCATACCGGCTGAGTGTTTCGACAGCACATGCAGGGCTCGGGCATGTGCTGGTGCCACATTTTTCTTCGTCGGGGCACCATCGCCGAAGAACCTGACCGGCGGCATTGGGGTTCCGACGATCAGGGGGGCCGTGGGGGGTGTGCACACATGATTTGCAATGGGTGCTGGTACTTGGCCTTTATATTAGCCCCCTATCCCTCATCAAACCTCGAGAACTCACACCCCCTTAAAGAGCATTTGAGATTTTACAGGTTTGCTGCCAGTAGCCATTAAAGTGTCTGAAATGGGGACACATTTTCAAATGGTTACAAAATCTTGCACACTTCTAGTTTTCAGCTGAATTTTTTTGTGCATGCCAACAAAAATACATGGATCATGTCTACCAAGTTTGGGGCCAAAACTCCTTCCGAAAAAATTTTAAAAAATCTTGAACAGCAAAAAGTTTCAAAAATTGTGAAAAATAAAAAATCTTGCCATGAAACTTCACGTGAAGGCTTAAAGGACAATTATATGAATTTACAAGCCATAAAAATGGCATTGGCACATAGAAATATGATGATGTGCCTAAACCCACCTACCACCCTATCGATCCACGGCTTGCTCATCCCGTCTCTCTGGCCGACGTAGTGCCCGCCCATCCACCCACCCGCTCGTTTCGTCGGTTGGCTTAGGCATACAGAGTTCATTCCCAGTCTAAGATCAGACCAGACTAAGGGTTGTGGCAGCAGGATCAGTAGCAGATAGAGGGGGACCCGGTTGATCCCCAACTTATGCATCCTGCCTCTCTGGCTGGCTGGCTGAGTGCCCGCACGCTTGTTTCATGGGTTGAATTAGGCAAACGGAGTTCATTCGCAGTCTAAGCATATGGAGTTCATTCCTAGTCTAAGATCGGACCTGACCGAGGGTTACGGCAGCACATGCTGGGCTTGGGCATTTGCTAGTGCCGCATTTTTCTTTCTCGGGGTGCCATCGTCAGAGCATCGTCGGAGAACCTGACCGGTGGCATTGGGGTTCCGGTGATCGGGGGGGTCGGGGGGGGTGTGCACATGATGTGCGGTGGGTGCTGGTACTTGGCCCTTATATTGGCCCCCTATCCCTCATCAAACCTTAAGAACTCACACCCCCTTAAAGAGCATTTAAGATTTTATAGGTTTGGTGCCAGTAGCCATTAAAGTGTCTAAAAAGGGGACACTTTTTTCAAATGGTCATAAAATCTTGTACACTTTGAGTTTTTAGCTGAATTTTATTGTGCATGCCAACAAAAATACAAGGATCACGTCTACTAGGTTTGGGACCAAAACTCCTTTCGAAAATATTTTAAAAAATCTCAAACTGCATAAAGTTTCAAAAATCGTGAAAAATAGAAAACGAGTCATCTAGCCATGCAACTTCACGTGAAGGCTTCAGGGACCATTGTATGAATTTACAAGCCATAAAAATGGCATTGGCATGTAGAAATATGAAGATGTGCCTAAACCCACCTACCACACAATCGATCCACGGCTTGCACATCCCGTCTCTCTGGCCAGCGTAGTGCCCGCCCGCCTGCCCGCCCACTCGTTTTGTCGGTTGGCTTAGGCATACGAAGTTCATTCCTAGTCTAAGATCGGACCGGACCGAGGGTTGTGACAGCACATGCTGGGCTCAGGCACTTGCTGGTGTCGTATTTTTCTTCGTCGGGGCACCATCGTCAGAGCATCGTTGGAGAACCTGACCGGCGGCATTGGGGTTCCGACGATCGGGGGGGCTGGCGGGTGTGAGCACATGATGTGTGATGGGTACTGGTACTTGGCCCTTATATTGGCCCCCTATTCCTCATCAAAACTCGAGAACTCACACCCCCTTAAAGAGCATTTGAGATTTTACAGGTTTGCTGCCAGTAGCCATTAAAGTGTCTAAAATTAGGATACTTTTTTCAAATGGTCACAAAATGTTGTACACTTCGAGTTTTTAGCTGAATTTTTTTGTGCATGCCAACATAAATACAAGGATCAAGTCTACCAAGTTTGAGGCCAAAACTCTTTCTGAAAAAATTTTAAAAAATCTCGAACTGCAAAAAGTTTCAAAAATCATGAAAAATAGAAAATGAGTCGTCATGCCATGAAACTTCACGTGAAGGGTTAAGGGACCATTGTATGAATTTACAAGCCATAAAAATGGCATTGGCATGCAGAAATATGAAGATGTGCCTAAACCCACCTACCACCCTATCGATCCACGGCTTGCGCATCCCGTCTCTCTGGTCGACGTAGAGCCCGCCCGCCCGCACGCACGCTCGTTTAGTCGGTTGGCTTAGGCATACAGAGTTCATTCCCAGTCTAAGATCAGAACGGATCGAGGGTTACGGTAGCAGGATCGGCAGCACGCAGAGGGGGACCCGACGATCCCTGACTTGCGCATCCCGCCCCTCTGGCCGGCTCAGCGCCCGCACGCACGTTTCGTGGGTTGACTTAGGCATACGGAGTTCATTCCTAGTCTAAGCATACTTAGTTCATTCCCAGTCTAAGATCGGACTAGATCGAGGGTGGCAGCAGCATATGCTGGGCTCGGGAATGTACTGGTGTCATATTTTTCTTCGTCGGGGCACCATCGTCGAAGCATCGTCGGAGAACCTGACAGGCGGAATTAGGGTTCCGACGATCGCGGGGGTCGGAGGGGGTGTGTGCACATGATGTGCGATGGGTGCTGGTACTTGGCCCTTATATTGGCCCCCTATTCCCCATCAAACCTTGAGAGCTCACACCCCCTTACAGAGCATTTGAGATTTTACAGGTTTGCTGCCAGTAGCCATTAAAGTGTTTGAAATGGGGACATTTTTTTCAAATGGTCACAAAATCTTGTACACTTTGATTTTTTGGCTGAATTTTTTTTTGCATGCCAAAAAAAATACAAGGATCACGTCTACCATGTTTGGGGCCAAAACTCCTTCCGAAAAAATTTTAAAAAATCTCGAATCACAAAAAGTTTCAAAAATCATGAAAAATAGAAAACGACTCGTCTTGCCATGAAACTTCACGTGAAGGCTTAAGGGACCATTGTATGAATTTACAAGCCATAAAAATGGCATTGGCATGTAGAAATATGGAGATGTGCCTAAACCCACCTACCACCCTATCGATCCACGGCTTGCACAACTCGTCTCTCTGGCCGGCATAGTGCCCGCCCGCCCATTCATTTTGTTGGTTGCCTTAGGCATATGGAGTTCATTCCCAGTCTAAGATCAGACCAGACTGAGGTTTGCTGCAGCACATGCTGGGCTTGAGCATGTGCTGGTGCCGTATTTTTCTTCGTTGGGGCACCATCACCGGAGCATCGTCGGAGAACCTAACTGACAGCATTGGGGTTCCGACGATCGGGGGGCCAGGGGGGGTGTGCGCACGTGATGTGCGATGGGTGCTGGTACTTGGCCCTTATACTGGCCCCCTATCCCTCATCACATGAATTTACAAGCCATAAAAATGGTAATGGCACGCAGAAATATGAAGATGTGCCTAAACCCACCTACCACCCTATCGATCCACGGATTGTGCATCCCATCTCTCTGGCTGGTGTAGTGTCGGCCCGCCCGCTTGCCCGCCCACCCGACCGCTCGTTTCGTCGGTTGGCTTAGGCATACGGAGTTCATTCCCAGTCTAAGATCGGTCTGGACTGAGGGTTGCAGCAGCAAGATCGATAGCACGCAGAGGGGGACTCGACCGATCCCTGACTTGCAAATCCCGCCCTTCCGACCGACTGAACGATCGCACGCTTATTTTGTGGGTTGACTTAGGCATACGGAGTTCATTCCTAGTCTAAGATCGGACCGGATCGAGGGTTGTGACAGCACATACTGGGTTGGGGCATGCACTGGTGCCGTGTTTTTCTTCGTCGGGGCACCATCGCTGGAGCATCGCCGAAGAACCTGATCGACGGAAATGGGGTTCTGGCGATCAGTGGGGCCGGGGGGGTGTGCGCACATGATGTGCGATGGGTGCTGGTACTTGGCCTTTATATTGGCCCCCTATTCCTCATCAAACCTCGAGAGCTCGCACCCCCTTACAAACATTTGAGATGTTACAGGTTTGTTGCCAGTAGCCATTAAAGTGTTTGAAATGGGGACACTTTTTTCAAATGGTCACAAAATCTTGTACACTTTGAGTTTTTGCCTGAATTTTTTTGTGCATGCCAACAAAAATACAAGGATCAAGTCTACCAAGTTTGGGGCCAAAACTCCTTCCCAAAAAAATTTTAAAAAATCTTGAACCATAAAAAGTTTTGAAAATCATGAAAAATAGAAAACGAGTCGTCTTGCCATTAAACTTCACGTGAAGGCTTAAGAACCATTGTATGAATTTACAAGCCATAAAAATGGCGTTGGCACATAGAAATGTGAAGATGTGCCTAAACCCACCTACCACCCTATCAATCCACGGCTTGCGCATCCCATCTTTCTGGCCGACGTAGTGCCCGTCTACCAGCCCGCCCGCTCGTTTCGTCGGTTGGCTTAGGCATACGGAGTTCATTCCCAATCTAGGATCAGAATCAGACCAAGGGTTATGGTAGCAGGATCGACAGCACGCAGAGGGGGACTCGACCGATCCCTGGCTTGTGCATCCCTCCCCTCTAACCAGCTGAGCGCCCGCACGCTCGTTTTGTGCGTTGACTTATTCATACGGAGTTCATTACCAGTCTAAGCATACGGAGTTCATTCCCAGTCTAAGATCGGACCGGATTGAGGGTTGCGACAGCACATGCTGGGCTGGGGCATTTGCTGGTGCCACATTTTTCTTCGCCGGGGCACCATCGTCGGAGCATCACCGGAGAACCTGACAGGCGGCATTGGCGTTCCGGCGATCGGTGGGGTCGGGGGGGTGTGCGCACATGATGTGCGATGGGTGCTGGTACTTGGCCCTTATATTGGCCCCCTATTCCTCATCAAACCTCGAGAGCTCACACCCCCTTAAAGAGCATTTGAGATTTTACAGGTTTGCTACCAGTAGCCATTAAAGTGTCTAAAATGGGGACATTTTTTTCAAATGCTCACAAAATCTTGTACACTTTGAGTTTTTGGCTGAATTTTTTTGTGCATGCCAACAAAAATACAAGGATCACGTCTCCCAAGTTTGGGGCCAAAACTCCTTCCGAAAAAATTTTAAAAAATCCCAAACCATAAAAAGTTTCAAAAATCATGAAAAATAGAAAACGAGTCGTCTTGCCATGAAACTTCACGTGTAGGCTTAAAGGACCATTGTATGAATTTACAAGCCACAAAAATGGCAATGGCATGCAGAAATACAAAGATGTGCCTAAACCCACCTACCACCATATCGATCCACGGCTTGCGCATCTCGTCTCTCTGGCTGGCGTAGTGCCCGCCCGCCCGTTCATTTCGTCGGTTGGCTTAGGCATACGGCGTTCATTCCTAGTATAAGATTGGACCGAACCGAGGGTTGCAGCAGCAGGATCGGTAACACGCAGATGGGGACCCGACTGATCCCTGACTTGTGCATCCCGCCCCTCTGGCTGACTGAGCGCCCGCACGTTCGTTTCGTGGCTTGACTTAGGCATACGGAGTTCATTCCCAGTCTAAGCATATGGAGTTCATTCCCAGTCTAAGATCAGACCAGACCGAGGGTTGCGGTAGCACATGCTAGGCTCGGGCATGTGCTGGTGCCGCATTTTTCTTCGTTGGGGCACCATCACTGGAGCATCGCCGTAGAACCTGACCGGCAGCATTGAGGTTCCGACGATCGGGGGGCCGGGGGGGTGTGCGCACATGATATGCGATGGGTGCTAGTACTTGGCCCTTATATTGGCCCCCTATCCCTCATCAAACCTCGAGAACTCACACCCCTTAAAGAGCATTTGAGATTTTACAGGTTTGCTGCCAGTAGCCATTAAAGTGTCTAAAATCGGGACACTTTTTTCAACTGGTCACAAAACCTTGCACACTTCATTTTTTTAGCTGAATTTTTTTGTGCATGCCAACAAAAATACAAGGATCACGTCTACCAAGTTCGAACCGTAAAAAGTTTCTAAAATCGTGAAAAATAGAAAACGAGTCATCTTGCCATGAAACTTCACGTGAAGGCTTAAGGGACCATTGTATGAATTTACATGCGATAAAAATGGCACTGGCATGCAAAAATATGAAAATGTGCCTAAACCCACCTACCACCCTATCGATCCACAGTTTGCGCATCTCGTCTCTTTGGCCGAAGTAGTACCCGCCCGCCCGTCCGCCCACTCGTTTCGTTGATTGGCTTAGGCATACGGAGTTCATTCCCAGTCTAAGACTAGATCAGACCAAGGGTTACGGTAGCAAGATCGACAGCACGTTGATTGGGACTCAGCTGATCCCTGACTTGCGCATCCCGCCCTTCTGGCCGGCTGAGCACACGCGCTCTCATTTCATGGGTTGACTTAGGCATACGGAGTTCAATCCCAGTCTAAGCATACGGAGTCCATTCCCAGTCTTAGATCGGACCGGACCGAGGTTTGCGGCACCACATGCTGGGCTTGGGTATGTGCTGGTGCCGCATTTTTCTTCACCGGGGCACCATCGTCGGAGCATTGCCAAAGAACCTGCCCAGCGGCATTGGGGTTTCGTTGATCGGGGGGGTGGGGGGGTGTGCGCACATGATGTGTGATGGGTGCTGGTACTTGGCCCTTATATTGGCCCTCTATCCCTCATCAAACCTCGAGAACTCACACCCTACGTAAAAAGTTTCAAAAATCATGAAAAATAGAAAACGAGTCGTCTCACCATCAAACTTCACGCGAAGGCTTAAGGGACAATTGTATGAATTTACAAGCCATAAAAATGGCATTGGAATGCAGAAATATGAAGATGTGCCTAAACCCACCTACCACCCTATCGATCCATAGATTACGCATCCCGTCTCTCTGGCCGACGTAGTGCCCGCCCGCCCGCCCGCTCGTTTCATTGGTTGGCTTAGGCATACGGAGTTCATTCCCAACCTAAGATTGAACCGGACCAAGGTTTATGGTAGCAGGTTTGGCAGCACGCAGAGGGGGACCCGACTGATCCCCGGCTTGTGCATCCCGCCACTCTGGGTGGCTGGGCACCCACACGCTCGTTTCGTGGGTTGACTTAGGCATACGGAATTCATTCCCAGTCTAAGCATACGGAGTTCATTCCCAGTCTAAGATCGGATTGGACCGAGGGTTGTGGCAGCACATGCTGGGCTCCGGCATGTGCTGGCACCACATTTTTCTTCATCGGAGCTTCGTCGGAGAACCTGACCGGTGGCATTGGGGTTTTGGTGATCGGGGGGGCCGGGGGGGTGTGCACACATGATGTGTGATGGGTGCTGGTACTTGGCCCTTATATTGGCCCCCTATCCCTCATCAAACCTCGAGAGCTCACACCTCCTTAAAAAGAATTTAAGATTTTCCAGGTTTCCTGCCAGTAGCCATTAAAGTGTCTGAAATAGGGACACTTTTTTGAAATGGTCACAAAATCTTGTACACTTCGAGTTTTTAGCTGAATTTTTTTGTGCATGCCAAAAAAAATACAAGGATCACGTCTATAAAGTTTGGGGCCAAAACTCCTTTCGAAAAAATTTGAAAAAATCCCGATACGAAAAAAGTTTCAAAAATCATGAAAAATAGAAAACGAGTCGTCTTGCCATGAAACTTCATGTGAAGGCTTAAGGGACCATTGTATGAATTTACAAGCCATAAAATTGGCATTGGCACGTAGAAATATGAAGATGTGCCAAAACCCACCTACCACCATATCGATCCACGACTTGCGCATCCCGTCTCTCTGGCCGACATAGTGCCCACCCGTCCGCCCACCTGCTCATTTCGTCGGTTGGCTTAGGCATACGGAGTTCATTCCCAGTCTAAGATCGAACCGAATCAAGGGTTGTGGCAGCAGGATCGATAGCATGCAGAGGGGGACTCGGTCGATCCCCGGCTTGCGCATCCCACCCCTCTGGCCGGCTGAGCGCCCGCACGCTCGTTTCGTGGGTTGTCTTAGGCATACAGAGTTCATTCCCAGTCTAAGCATACGGAGTTCATTCCCAGTCTAAGAATGGACCGGACTGAGGGTTGCGATAGCACATGCTGGGCTCGGTCAATACGCAAAGGGGGACCCAACCGATCCCCGGCTTACGTATCCTGCCCCTTTGGCCGGTTGAACGCCCGCACACTCATTTCGTGGGTTGAATTAGGCATACAGAGTTCATTCGCAGTCTAAGATCGGATCAGACCGAGGGTTGCGGCAGCACATGCAGGGCTCGGGCATGTGCTGGTCAGTGTTTTTCTTCGTCGGGGCACCATCGTCGGAGCGTCATCGGAGAACCTGACCGGTGGCATTGGGGTTCCGGCGATCAGGGGGGCCGGGGGGGTGTGCGCACATGATGTGCGATGGGTGCTGGTACTTGGCTCTTATATTAGCCCCCTATCCCTCATCAAACCTCGAGAACTCACACCCCCTTAAAGAGAATTTGAGATTTTACAGGTTTTCTGCCAGTTGCCATTAAAATGTCTAAAATGGAAACACTTTTTTCAAATGGTCACAAAATCTTGTACACTTCTAGTTTTTAGCTAAATTGTTTTGTGCATGCCAACAAAGATTCAAGGATCATGTCTTCCAAGTTTGGGGTCAAAACCCCTTCCGAAAAAATTTTAAAACATCCTGAACCATAAAAAGTTTCGATAATCATGAAAAATAGAAAACGAGTCATCTTGCTGTGAAACTTCACGTGAAGGCTTAAGGGACCATTGTATGAATTTACAAGCCATAAAAATGGCATTGGCACACAGAACTATGAAGATGTGCCTAAACCCACCTACCAACCTATCGATCAACGACTTGCGCATCCCGTCTCTTTGGTCGGCATAGTGCCCGCCCGTCGGCCCCCCCGCCGGCCCTCCCGCTCGTTTTCCTCGGTTGGCTTAGGCATATGGAGTTCATTCCCAGTCTAAGATTGGACCAGACCAAGGGTTGTGGGAGCAGGATCGACAGCACGCAAAGGGGACCCGACCTATCCCCGGCTTGCGCATCCTGCCACTCTGACCAGATGAGCACTCGTACGCTCGTTTCATGGGTTGACTTAGGCATACAGAGTTCATTCCTAGTCTAAGATTGGACCGGACTGAGGGTTACGACAGCACATGCTAGGCTCGGGCATGTGCTGGTGCCGTATTTTTCTTCACCGGGGCACCATCGTCGGAGCACCGGAGAACCTGACCGACGGCATTAGGGTTCCAGCGATCAGGGGGCGGGGGGTGTGGGCACATGATGTGCGATGGGTGCTGGTACTTGGCCCTTATATTGGCCACCTATCCCTCATCAAACCTCGAGAACTCACACCCCCTTAAAGAGCATTTGAGATTTTACAGGTTTGCTACCAGTAGCCATTAAAGTGTCTAAAATGGGGACACTTTTTTCAAATGGTCACAAAATCTTGTACACTTTGAGTTTTTAGCTGAATTTTTTTGTGCATGTGAACAAAAATACAAGGATCCCATCTACCAAGTTTGGGCCAAAACTCCTTTCGAAAAAATTTTAAAAAATCCCGAACCATAAAAAGTTTCAAAAATCATAAAAAATAGAAAACGAGTCGTCTCGCCATGAAACTTCACGTGAAGGCTTAAGGGACCATTGTATGAATTTACAAGCCATAAAAATGGCATTGGCACACAGAAATATGAAGATGTACCCAAAGCCACCTACCACCCTATCGATCCACGGCTTGCGTATTCCGTCTCTCTGGCCAGTGTAGTGCCCGCCCGCCCTCCCGCTCGTGTCGTCGGTTGGCTTAGGCATACAAAGTTCATTCCTAGTCTAAGATCAATCCAGACCGAGGGTTGCAACAGTAGGATCGGTAGCATGAAGAGGGGGGCCCAACCGATCCCCGACTTGCGTATCCCGTCCCTCTGGCCGGCTGAGCACTCACACGCTCGTTTCGTGGGTTGACTTAGGCATACGGAGTTCATTCCCAGTCTAAGCATACGGAGTTCATACCCAGTCTAAGATCAGACAGGATCCAGGGTTGCAGCAGTACATGCTGGGCTTGAGCATGTGCTGGTGCTGCATTTTTCTTCGCCAGGGCACCATCGCCGGAGCATCGTCGGAGAACATGACCGACGGCATTCGGTTTTCGGTGATCAGGGGGGCCGGGAGGGGTGTGCACACATGATGTGCGATGGGTGCTGGTACTTGGCCCTTATATTGGCCCCTTATGCGTCATCAAAGAATGAGAACTCACACCCCCTTAAAGTGCATTTGAGATTTTACAGGTTTGCTACCAGTAGCAATTAAAGTGTTTGAAATGGGCCACTTTTTTCAAATGGTTACAAAATCTTGTACACTTCGAGTTTTTAGCTGAATTATTTTGTGCATGCCAACAAAAATACAAGGATCACGTCTACGAAGTTTGGGGCCAAAACTCTATTTGAAAAAATTTTTAAAAATCCCGAACCGTAAAAAGTTTTTAAAATCATGAAAAATAGAAAACGAGTCGTCTTGCCATGAAACTTCATGTGAAGGCTTAAGAGACTATTGTATGAATTTACAAGCCATAAAAATTGTATTGGCATGTAGAAATATGAAGATGTGCCTAAACCCACCTACCACCCTATCGATCCACGGCTTACGTATCCTATCTCTCTGGCCAGCGTCGTGCCCATCCGCCCGCATGCTCGCTCATTTCATCAGTCGGTTTAGGCATACGGAGTTCATTCCCAGTCTAAGATTGGACCGGACTGAGGGTTGCGATAGCAGGATCGACAACACGCAGACGGGGACCAGACCGATCCCCGGCTTACGCATCCTCCCCTTTGGCCGGCTGAGCACCCGCACGCTCATTTCGTGGGTTGACTTATGCATATGGAGTTCATTCCCCGTGTAAGATTAGATCAGACCGAGGGTTGCAGCAGCACATGCTAGGCTCAGGCATGTGCTGGTGCTGTATTTTTCTTCGTCGAGGCACCATCGCCGAAGAACCTGACCGATGGTATTGGGGTTTCGACGACCGGGGGGGCCAGTGGGGTGTGCGCACATGAAGTGCAATGGGTGTTGGTACTTAGCCCTTATATTGACCCCTATATTGGCCCCCTATCCCTCATCAAACCTTGAGAACTCACAACCCTTTAAAGAGCATTTGGGATTTTATAGGTTTGCTGCCAGGAGCCATTAAAGTGTCTAAAATGGGGACACTTTTGTCAAATGGTCACAAAATCTTGTACACTTTGAGTTTTTAGCTGAATTGTTTTATGCATGCCAAAAAAAATAAAAGGATTGCGTCTACCAAGTTTTGGGGCCAAAAATCCTTCCGAAAAAATTTTAAAAAATCCCGAACTGCAAAAAGTTTTGAAAATCATGAAAAATAGAAAATGAGTCGTCTTGCCATGAAGCTTCACGTGAAGGCTTAAGGGACCATTGTATGAACTTACAAGCCATAAAAATGGCATTTGCATGCAGAAATATAAAGATGTGCCTAAACCCACCTACCACCGTATCGATCCATGGCTTGCGCATCCTGTCTCTCTGGCCGGCGTAGTGCCCACCCGCCCGTCCGTTCGCTCGTTTCGTCGATCGGCTTAGGCATACGGAGTTCATTCCCAGTCTAAGATTGGATCGGACCGAGGGTTGCGACAGTACTATCAGTAGCACGCAGAGGGGGGCCTGATCGATCCCCAGCTTGCGTATCCCACTCCTCTGGCCGATTAAGCGCCCGCACGATCGTTACGTGGGTTGTCTTAGGCATACGGAGTTCATTCCCAGTCTAAGCATGCGGAGTTCATTCCTAGTCTAAGATCGGACCAAACCGAGGGTTGTGGCAGCACATGCTGGGCTCAGGCATGTGCTGGTCCGCATTTTTCTTCACCAGGACACCATCGTCGGAGAACTTGATCGACGGCATTGTGGTTCCAACGATCGGGGGGTCGGGGGGGTGTGCGCACAAGATGTGCGATGGGTGCTGGTACTTGGCCCTTATATCGGCCCCCTATCCCTCATCAAACCTTGAGAACTCACACCCTCTTAAAGAGCATTTGAGATTTTACAGGTTTGCTGCCAGTAGCCATTAAAGTGTCTGAAATGTGGACACTTTTTTCAAATGATCACAAAATCTTGTACACTTCGAGTTCTTAGCTGAATTTTTTTTTTGAATGCCAACAAAAATACAAGGATCACGTCTACCAATTTTGGGGACAAAACTCCTTCCAAAAAAATTTTAAAAAATCCTGAACCGCAAAAAGTTTTGAAAATCATGAAAAATAGAAAACGAGTCGTCTTGCCATGAAACTTCACGTGAGCTTAAGGGACCATTGTATGAATTTACAAGCCATAAAAATGGCATTGGCACGCAGAAATATGAAGATGTGCCTAAACCCAACTACCACCCTATCGATCGATGGCTTGCGCATCTCGTCTTTCTGGCCGGCACTGTACCCGCCCGCCCGCCCGTCTGCTCGCCCGCTCGTGTCATCGGTTGGCTTAGGCATACGGAGTTCATTCCCAGTCTAAGATCAGACCAGACTGAGGGTTGCAGTAGCAGGATCGATAGCACGTAGATGGGGACCCAACCGATCCTCGACTTGCGCATCCCGCCCCTCCGACTGGCTGAGCACCCGTACGCTCGTTTCGTGGTTTGACTTAGGCATGCAGAGTTCATTCCCAATCTAAGCATACGGAGTTCATTCACAGTCTAAGATCAGATCGGAGCGAGGGTTGCGGTAGCACATGCTGGGCTCGGGCATGTGCTGGTGCCGCATTTTTCTTCGTCAGGGCACCATCACTGGAGCATCATTGGAGAACCTGATCGGAGACATTAGGGTTTCGGCAATCGGGGGAGCCGAAAGGGGTTGTGCGCACATGATGTGTGATGGGTGCTGGTACTTGGCCCTTATATTGGCCCCCTATCCCTCATCAAACCTTGAGAACTGACACCCCTTTAAAGAGCATTTGAGATTTTACAGGTTTGCTGCCAGTAGCCATTAAAATGTCTGAAATGGGGACACTTTTTTCAAATAGTCACAAAATCTGGTACACTTTGAGCTTTTAGCTGAATTTTTTTGTGCATGCCAACATAAATACAAGGATCATGTCTACCAAGTTTATGGCCAGAACTCCTTCCGAAAAAATTTTAAAAAATCCCGAACCGTAAAAAGTTTCAAAAATCGTGAAAAATAGAAAACGAGTCGTCTTGCCATGAAACTTCACGTGAAGCCTTAAGGGACCATTGTATGAATTTACAAGCCATAAAAATGGAATTGGCACACAGAAATATGAAGATGTGCCTAAACCCACCAAGCACCCTATCGATCCACGGCTTGAGCATCCCATCTCTCTGGCCGGCTGAGTGCCCGCATGCTCGTTTCGTTGGTTGACTTAGGCAAATGGAGTTCATTCCTAGTCTAAGCATACGAAGTTCTTTCCCAGTCTAAGATCGGACCAGATCGAGGGTTGTGGCAGCACATGCTGGGCTCGGACATGTGCCGGTGCCACATTTTTCTTCGCTGGGGCACCATCGTCGGTGCATCATCAGAGAACCTGACCGACGGCATTGGGGTTCCGGTGATCAGGGGGGCCGGGGGGTGTGCGCACATGATGTGCGATAGGTGCTGGTACTTGCCCCTTATATTGGCCCCCTATCCCTCATCAAACCTCGAGAACTCACACCCCCTTAAAGAGCATTTAAGAATTTATAGGTTTGCTGCCAGTAGCCATTAAAGTGTCTGAAATGGGGACACTTTTTTCAAATGATCACAAAATCTTGTACACTTCGAGTTTTTAGCTGAATTTTTTTGTGCATGCCAAAAAAAATACAAGGATCAAGTCTACCAAGTTTGGGGCCAAATATCCTTCCAAAAAAATTTTAAAAAATTTCGAACCGCAAAAAGTTTTGAAAATCATGAAAAATAAAAAACGGGTCGTCTTGCCATGAAACTTCACGTGAAGGCACAAGGGACCATTGTATGAATTTACAAGCGATAAAAATGGCATTGGCAACAGAAATATGAAGATGTGCCTAAACCCACCTACCACCCTATCAATCCACGGCTTACGCATCCCGTCTCTCTAGCTGATGTAGTGCCCGCCCGCCTGCCCGCTCATTTCGTCGGTTGGCTTAGGCATACAGAGTTCATTCCCAGTC